>NW_028234405.1:6672258-6674758 GCF_977035675.1 Penaeus japonicus | reverse complement strand
ACTGACAATGATGATAATGAAAACAATGATACTAACATTGGTAGTATTATTAATGAAAAATAAATAAATAAACAGAACACCTTATATAGATCACTGGGGATCGTAGCGTCTAATAGCAAAATATATAGTCCTATGTTCATGGGTTATAATTTTATACGAAGGATAAATATGACGATAATTTTCCTGTCGTGTTATCGCTAAATTTGTCTCTTGATAGACATTAATGATGAATATCCACAGCAACGACGGCAACAGCAAGAAGAACAACAATAACAATAATAATGATAACAACAGCAACGAAAATAACGAAAATAGAAATGACGATAATGTGACATTTGACTAAACAGTCTTTAAGAATATACAATGTTTCATAGATAACAGCAAATTAAATCCATAATTAAACATATTAATTTGACAATAATCTTCGAACACCCTATGATTACAGACCTTGCATTCAAGATCACCGTTCAAATATCACGAGGTATAATAACCAGGAATTATTCCACAGGGAAATACACCACAATGATAATTACTACAGTGCTGTCTACAGTAAACCTCTACTTCATAGGAAAAGGAACTATTATCGTGGCACTAACGTTGATACGATGTCTTTATGGTTGTTTCCGGCGCACGAAAGGTTAATCTATTGACGCCGGGGGGTGGGAGGGGCGGGGGCATATACAGCCAATGTGGTATTGCTTTTGTTTTGTTTTGCATAATGGTTCTACAGATTCTTAGTGTGTGTGTGTGTTTATTTTATTGTGTGTGTGTGTGTGTGTGTTTATTTTATTGTGTGTGTGTGTGTGTGTTTATTTTATTGTGTGTGTGTTTATTTTATTGTGTGTGTGTGTGTGTTTGTGTGTTCGTGTGTGTGTTTGCGTGTATGTATGTGTGTGTTTTTCATGTTTTAAGTTTCATAGCAGGTTTAATTATGTATATATTGTTTTTTTAATTAAGTCTATCACCATCATCATCGCTACCAAAGTCATGAGTATTATCATTAATAACAATAATGAAAATAAAAGTTAACTTTCTCAAAAATTCAGGGAACGGGGTAACCAAGTTAGGGTAAGAAGATCTACTACCTAAATACCTGACTTCTATGAGTAATACATGAATAAATACTTAGATATATAAATAGATAAATGGATAACAATAAAACGACTATGGGGGACAATTCACGTGTAACCAACGTAACGTATTACCTACGTATTCACGTAATTCATGTAATTAATACTACGTAATTCACGTATTACCTCTAAAATACTCATGCACCTATGAAGCATAATAACAAAGAGAGAGAGAGAGAGAGAGAGAGAATGAGAGAGAGAGAGAGAGAGAGACATGTGGGAAGTATATCTTAATGATATTGACATATTTTACGATTCACTTATTTTACCATAAGTTATATCTAAATGTTTTATGTACAATATATATATATATATATATATATATATATATATATATATATATACATATATATATATATATATATATATATATATATATTCATTTGTTCTTTATCTATATTTCTATTTTCTATTTAATTTTTTTCTACTATTCAGTGTCCCTTTCACAAAGTAAGTATCGAGTCCTATGCAAATCGTTTACAAAATTCCGATTACCGATTTTTTTTCTCTCATTTACTTTTGAATTGATTTGAGAAATAAATTTTATGATATGATAATAAAGATTAACAATATTTAACATAAAATTTTTTCCTGAAGAAATCGCGTGCTGTCTATCAAAATATAAACGAATTAGAATGTATTACTCTGATTGTGACTCTATATAATATAATATATGTTATGATAATACTAACATAATGTATAATAATATAATCCATAATATATGTTAAAAGCTTTAAGTCTGTCGTAAAAAAAGGTACAACAATACGCACAGTTCATTTACTGTTCTCGAACATGTATTCTTTTTATCATAAACTGGTGCAAACTAGTAAAAAATTCTTACGAGTTTAAAAATTAATGTATATGGGTATTGTGATGTAAAATTGTAGTTATATTGTGAGGAAAATTTGTTTATGTATTGTGTGGAAAATCGTTAGCTATATTGTGAGGAAAAATTGTGGGTACATTGTGTTACAAATTGTGGGTATATTTTGATGGCATTTTGCGGGTATTTTGTGGTGTAAATTTGTGGGTATATTGTGAGGAAAAACTGTGGGTGTCTTATTATGCAAATCTGTGGATATGGAAATTTGCAGATATATTGTGTACAGTCACAACACCAATTAATGAGCTCTGTTTCAGCTCTAAAATGATACTGAGGGATTCATCAATATATATCTAGGGATTAAGATGATTAACTTTATTATGAACTAGACTTTTGTATCATTAACTTTATTATTAACTAGACTTTTGTATCATTAATTTTATTATCAATTAGACGTTTATATCATTAACTTTATCATTAAGTAGACTTTTATATCATTAACTTTATTATTAACTAGACTTTGAATTATTAACTTTGTTACCAATTA
>NW_028234405.1:6642258-6647258 GCF_977035675.1 Penaeus japonicus | reverse complement strand
GTTATCACGAAGATGCATCACTAAACCAACATAGATCACACGACTCACCAAAAGGACCATCAAACTTAGACCACACAAACTCCATAGGCTTTACTCATCTACTCATTCTTGAATAAATCCAGCGAAGTTAGATTACTCACTCTCGGGCTAACACTTGAGGACGGACAGGGGTACGACTTCATGTCAGGAAAGTATGACAGCCATCCACACCAATGCGGAATTCCACTATTCGATCTTCTATCATGGCGGAATTCCACTCTTCCACCTTCTATCATGGCGGAATCCCACTCTTCCATCTTCTATCATGGCGGAATTCCACTATTCCATCTTCTATTACGGCGGAATTCCCCTCTTCCATCTTCTATTACGGTGGAATTCCACTCTTCCACCTTCTAGCATGGCGGAATCCCACTCTTCCACCTTCTATCATGGCGGAATCCCACTCTTCCATCTTCTATCATGGCGGAATTCCACTCTTCCATCTTCTATCATGGCGGAATTCCACTCTTCCATCTTCTATTACGGCGGAATTCCCCTCTTCCATCTTCTATTACGGTGCTCGCAAGTTCGGACTCTTCATTTCTATACGGCGGGAATTCACTTTCATCTGTATACGGAGAGATTCTCTTTCATCTTCTTATCATGGCGGAATTCCACTTTCATTTTCTATTACTGTGAATTCCACTCTTCCATGCTTCTATCATGGCGAATTCCTCTTCAATTCTTTACGGGGAATTCCTCTTCCATCTTATATTACGGTGGAATTCCACTATTCCATCTTCTATTACGGCGGAATTCCCCTCTTCCATCTTCTATTACGGTGGAATTCCACTCTTCCATCTTCTATTACGGCGGAATTCCACTCTTCCATCTTCTATTACGGTGGAATTCCCCTCTTCCATCTTCTATCATGGCGGAATTCCACTCTTCCATCTTCTATTACGGCGGAATTCCACTCTTCCATCTTCTATCATGGCGGAATTCCACTCTTCCATCTTCTATTACGGCGGAATTCCCCTCTTCCATCTTCTATTACGGTGGAATTCCACTCTTCCATCTTCTATTACGGCGGAATTCCACTCTTCCATCTTCTATCATGGCGGGGAGAGAGATCCAGCTCTTCACGCTTCTATAATGGCGGGAATCCCACTTTCAATTTCTATATGGGGAAATTCCACTCTTCCACCTTCTATTACGGCGGAATTCCACTCTTCCATCTTCTATCATGGCGGAATCCCACTCTTCCATCTCTATTACGGCATTTACACTCTTCATCTTCTATCATGGCTGGGGGAGGGGATCATGTCGAATTCCACTCTTTCCATCTCTTTTACGGCGGAATTCCCTCTTCATCTTCTATCAAGGCGGATCCCACTCTTCCAACCTTCTATCATTGCGGAATCCCCCTCTCCACCTTCTTATCCATGGCGGAATCCCACTCTCCATCATCTATCATGGCGGAATTCCAACCTTCCATCTTCTATTACGGCGGCATTCCCCCACTTCCTCTTCTAGTACGTGGAATTCCACTCTTCCATCTTCTATTACGGCGGAATTACCCTGTCTTCATCTTCTAGGGATTAGCGGAATTCACTATTCATTCTATCTGGCGACTTCACTATTCATCACATCAGGCGGAATTTCCACCTATTCTAGCTTCTATGCATGGTTGGAATTCCACATTGCATTTCAATCATGGCGGAATTGCGCATATCGTTTTTCTATCATGCGGACGGAATTCCACTATTCAATCTTCTATTACGCGGATTCCCTATACCCTCTTCTATCATGGCGCGAATTCAGCTATTACATCTCTCTATGGCGACTCCTGATTAGTCTTTTATTACGGGGAATATCCATATTCTCTTCTATCATGGCGGGAATTTCATTACCATCTTCTCACATGGCGGAGAATCCACTCGTCATTCTTCATATTACGGCGGATTCCCACTCTTCTGCATCTATCATGCGGAATTCACTCTTCCATCTTCAATTAACGGCGGAGGATTCCCTCTTCACTACTATCCCGGGGAAGTTGCCACTCTTCCATCTTCTATCATGGCGGAATTCCACTCTTCCATCTTCTATTACGGCGGAATTCCACTCTTCCATCTTCTATCATGGCGGAATCCCACTCTTCCACCTTCTATCATGGCGGAATCCCACTCTTCCACCTTCTATCATGGCGGAATCCCACTGTCCCTTCTATCAAAGGCGCCGGCATTCCACTCTTCCATCTTCTATCATGGCGTAATGTCCACTTTTTCCACTTCTATTACGGCGGCATTCTCTTCTCTTCTATTCCGTTAGTGGACATACACCGTCGCATTTCTTCTTTTAGGCGATTCACTCTTCCATTTATCATGGCGGACATTTCCACTTTCCAGTCTCTATTACGCGAATTCCCTCTACATCTTCATTACAGGTGGAATTCCACTCTTCCATCTTCTATTACGGCGGAATTCCCCTCTTCACCTTCTATCAGGCCGGGAAATCCCACTCTTCACCTTCTATCCTGGGGAAGTCCCTCTGCACCTTCTATCTGAGCGGAATTCCCCTCTTCCATCTTCTATTACGGTGGAATTCCACTCTTCCATCTTCTATTACGGCGGAATTCCCCTCTTCCATCTTCTATTACGGCGGAATTCCACTATTCCCTCTTCTATCATGGCGGAATTCCACTATTCCATCTCCTATCATGGCGGAATTCCACTATTCTACCTTCTATCATGGTGGAATTCCACTATTCCATCTTCTATCATGGCGGAATTCCACTATTCCTTCTTCTATCATGGCGGAATTCCACTATTCCATCTTCTATTACGGCGGAATTCCACTATTCCCTCTTCTATCATGGCGGAATTCCACTATTCCATCTCCTATCATGGCGGAATTCCACTATTCCATCTTCTATTACGGCGGAATTCCACTATTCCATCTTCTATCATGGCGGAATTCCACTCTTCCATCTTCTATCATGGCGGAATCCCACTCTTCCATCTTCTATTACGGCGGAAATCCCACTCTTCCATCTTCTATCATGGCGGAATTCCACTCCGTGATCATCTTCCTATTAACGGCGGAATTTCCACTCTTTCCATCGTCTATCACGGAGGAATTCCACTCTACCATCTTCTATTACGGCCGAATTCCCCTCTTCCATCTTCTTTACGGTGGAATTCCGCTCTTCTCCACATCTTCCCTATTATTACGCGGAATTCCACTCTTCCACCTTCTCTCATGGCGGAATCCCACTCTTCCACTTTTCTATCATGGCGGAAATCCACTCTTCCACCTTCTATCATGGCGGAAAACCACTCTTTCCTTCTTCTATCATGGCGAATTCCACTCTTCCATCTCTATTACGCGAATTCTCCCCCCTCGCCATCGATCTATTACGTGTAATTCCACTCTTCCCTCTTCTATTACGGGCCCGGAATAAAAAAATTCCACTCTTCGCATCATTCTATCAATGGCGGAATTCCACTCTTCCATCTTCTATTACGGCGGAATTCCCCTCTTCCATCTTCTATTACGGTGGAATTCCACTCTTCCATCTTCTATTACGGCGGAATTCCACTCTTCCACCTTCTATCATGGCGGAATCCCACTCTTCCACCTTCTATCATGGCGGAATCCCACTCTTCCACCTTCTATCATGGCGGAATCCCACTCTTCCATCTTCTATCATGGCGGAATTCCACTCTTCCATCTTCTATTACGGCGGAATTCCCCTCTTCCATCTTCTATTACGGGTTATTCCCACTCTCCATCTCCTATTACGGCGAATTCCACTCTTCCAATCTTCTAGCATGCGGAAGTCCATCTTCCATCTTCTATCCATGGCGAATTCCACTCTTCCATCTTCTATTAAGGCGAATTCCACTATTCCAATCTTCTGATATGGTGGAATTCCACTTTCCATCTTCTATATGCGGATTCCACTCTTCCATCTTCTATCATGGCGGAATTCCACTCTTCCATCTTCTATCATGGCGGAATTCCACTCTTCCATCTTGGGGGGGGTCGGGCTATTACGGCGGAATTCCACTCTTCATTTCTTTATATGGTTCGGACATTCCGCACTCTTCGATCTTCCTATCAATTCGGAATTCCATCTTCCATCTTCAATTACTGCGAATTCCATCTTCTATCATGGCGGAATTTTTTTTTTATTTCTCTCTTTCTATTTTTTTTTTTTTTTTTTTTTTTTTTTTTTTTTTTTTTTTTTTTTTTTTATTTTTTTTTTTTTTTTCATTATTTGTTTCTTTTTTTTTTTTTTTTTTATTTTCTTTTTTTTTTTTTTTTTTTTTTTTTTTTTTTTTTTTTTTTTTTTTCCACTCTTCCATCTTCTATCATGGCGGAATTCCACTATTCCATCTTCTATTACGGTGGAATTCCACTCTTCCATCTTCTATCATGGCGGAATTCCACTCTTCCATCTTCTATCATGGCGGAATTCCACTCTTCCATCTTCTATCACGGAGGAATTCCACTCTTCCATCTTCTATCACGGAGGAATTCCACTCTTCCATCTTCTATCACGGAGGAATTCCACTCTTCCATCTTCTATCACGGAGGAATTCCACTCTTCCATCTTCTATCACGGAGGAATTCCACTCTCCATCTTCTATCCACGGAGGAAATTCCACTCTTCCCATTCTTCCATCACGGAGGAATTCCACTCTTCCATCTTCTATCACGGAGGAATTCCACTCTTCCATCTTCTATCACGGAGGAATTCCACTCTTCCATCTTCTATCACGGAGGAATTCCACTCTTCCATCTTCTATCACGGAGGAATTCCACTCTTCCATCTTCTATCACGGAGGAATTCCACTCTTCCATCTTCTATTACGGCGGAATTCCACTCTTCCATCTTCTATTATGACGGAATTCCACTATTCCATCTCCTATCATGGCGGAATTCCACTCTTCCACCTTCTACCATGGCGGAATTCCACTCTTCCATCTTCTATCATGGTGGAATTCCACTATTC
>NW_028234405.1:6592258-6597258 GCF_977035675.1 Penaeus japonicus | reverse complement strand
AAAAAATGGAAGAAAACGATAAAATTAAGTATACCATGGCCATCTTGAATGACTAAACATATAAACACAACAAAACAGAACAACATTTTTTTTCTTTCTTTCTTCACTTTTTGGTTTAGTTTTTTTTCTTAAATAGTTTTCTCTCTATCACTCGCCGTCCTGTCACGGTCAGGAACAGGCACTGTCTCCAGCTGTCGTATCTCTTCATCTGTGGCACTGTTCTCATACGCTTGCCACATCGGATACCCATTTACGCGAACGGCTCTCTCCTCTCTCTCTCTCTCTCCTTCCTTTAGGCTTTGTCTCCCTAAGGACCCTGTGTGGCCATTCTGGTGATAGAAATTACGCCCTATGTACGTGATTCCTGCATTTGTCTTGTTCAGGACAGGCTGGTCGTCGAAGGAACCGCTCGTCTGTTTTTTATTATCGTTCTGGGAATTCGAATCCTTTTTATCCGAAGCTCCCGAGGACGGTTTGTGCTTCATTTGAATCGTGTTGTCGTTTGCTGAAGCATCCTTAGGCATCTTCTTTTCGACGTCTGCTAACTGCATCTCGTAATTCACATTCGCTAACTGGATGGCCCTGAAATGAAGATGAAAGTGTTACTCCAATTCATCTTGCTTCACACACCTGTTTACATTCTCTAGCTTCGGGGAAAAAAACAACAACGCCACTATTTCTATAGTCAAGACATAGAATGAAAGAAAAAAAAAAAGAATAAGATAAAATATATCACCATAACAACCAGCGACTAAAAGCGTCACTCAATAACTCCAACACTATAACCAACATCCATTAATTAAACCCAAACACGAAAAGAAATAAATATCTACGTACAGGAAAGTGATCATGATGAGCGTAGCCAGTCCTGCACCGAAGAAAAACTGGGCGGCGGGGAAGTTCTGGACAGTCTGATGGTATATAGGGGCGTACATAGCATAGCCGACCATAGGCATGAGGCTCTGGGTGGCGGCCATGACAGCGCTTACGCGACCTGTTGGACAAAAAACGGCGTTCAGTATATCCGTTATGGGTTCAATGGCCGTGTTTTATGATCGAGATACGAGGTTCGAAGCCTCAAGAATTCGTGAACGGTTGATTGCTTCGCTAAATTACTCTTTTCGTGGCTTAGATTATGTTTCTCTTTTGTTTCTGGAATCTCACAGCGTGGATATATATAGGCTCGCATTTTGCAGAATTGGGGGTTTGGAAACAAGGAGATAAACGGTTTGGCATTCATCAGTATTCAAGAATCTGATCTCCCTCCTTTCGTTGACCTTTGCTCACAGTAGCATGAAGTCGCTACGAACCATAAACGGCTGAATACAAAGTTAGGCTGACAGACAGATAAGGAGATTGATTGATAGACAGACAGAAGGGCAGAGAAAAAGAGACAGACGGATACATAGATAGAGAGAGAGAAAGAGAGAGAAAGAGAAAGAGAGAGAGAGAGAGAGAGAGAGAGGAGAGAGAGAGAGAGAGAGAGGTCAAGAGAGAGAGAGAGAGAGAAAGAAAGAAAGAAAAAGAGAGAGAGAGAGAGAGAGAGAGAGAGAGAGAGAGGTAGAAGAAACAAAGAGATAGATTAAGCATAAATAACATCCACCAAATACACCTCATTTCAAAGAGCAGACAGTCTAAAAAAAACTCACCTTTCTCCGTAGAAGACACCAGCTTAGTCGCCATGGACTTCTGCGCTATGATGCTTGCGTTGGAGATGAGACCCGCAGGAGGTCCCAGCCAGATGTAGAATCCCGTTGCCATGCCGCCGATTAGGCCATAGCAGCAATATTCTCCGATGATGGACAGGGATCCGATCACAATCAGCATAGGATCGGATACGGATATGAGACGCGTAAGCAGTGGTACCAAAATGAGCGAACCTTTTTGCAGAAAAAAAATAAAGTAGAGGTAGAAGGTGAGAATAAAGAAGATAAGGAGCTAAAGGTATCTCGTATGGCTTGCGAATGCAGTGGGCGTGTTTTTGTGTTAGTCTGGTTTTTGTATGGTACACCTATTTCGTATTTTTCTTTTCTTTTTTTCCTTCTTCTCGAAAACTGCTCGGGATAATATGTTAGCATTCTCATCCTACATCCCGTTATATCATACACCTATCAAACTTATACAACAGTTAACTTATATCAACTTAGACTTTCAGGACGAAGTGTTGTGCAAAGACCGTCCTTACCAACGGCGGACACGAAGCTGCGGTATGAGGACCAATAAGAGAAATCTGTGGCGTCCCAATGCAACGCTCGGCGGACGAAGCTGTACATGTAGAATCCTGCAATGCAATCACGGGTTTTGTGATGATTTTGATTATTTTTTGTCCGGTTGATTTGCATGTTTTTTGAATGTTTGAAATGGGGTGTATGGGTTGCGAGTTTCGTTATTAATTTGAGATGTAATTTTCATAGAATGGAGGTTATGTGTGTTTCTTTATATTCTTATATCTGTCATTCCATTCATTCATTTGTCTTGTGTATATACATACATACATACATACATACATACATATATATATATATATATATATATATATATATATATATATATATATACATACATATATATACATATATATATATATATATATATATATATATCCATACATATATATACATATATATATATTTATATATATATATATATATATATATATATATATATATATTAATTTATACATACGTATGTACACATACACACACACACACACACACACACACACACACACACACACACACACACACACACACACACACATATATATATATATATATATATATATATATATATATATATATATATGCATTCATATACACCCACACACACCCGATCTCTGTGTTTCCTTTGTCCTTTACCTCTGGCCGCGCGGCGCACCATGTTGCTGATGATGAGCGTGATAAGGATGATCCTGGCGCTGCCCTCGCGCTTCCTCAGCGCCGTCTTGAAGGACTCGAGGACGCGCCGCCAGTTGAACAGGTCGGACACCATGCGGAGCTTCGTCACCTCCTCCTTCTTGATGGGCGACTCCTCGACGCCCTCCATCTGCGCGAAGGGCCCGTGGCTCTCCTTGATGAAGAAGAAGACGTAGGCGAAGATGCTGACGTAGGCGGAGAAGACGAGCGCGAGGGCCAGCTCCACGCCCACGTTCTGGATGGCCACGGCGCCCACCAGCATGCCCAGGGGCCCGCCCAGGTACCACGACGACACCGTGTTGCTCACGCGGCCCGTGCGGGTCTTGACGGTGGTCACGTCGCTGATGTAGGCGATGGCGGAGGAGAGCAGCCCCTGAGGACCTCCGCCGATCGAGCCCAGGAACGTGACGAAGTAGATGATCTCGACGGGCCACGACGTCTGCCACGTGTTGAGGAGGTAGCCACCCGACCAGAGCACGTGGCAGCCCAGCGTGATCAGCAGCGGGATCTGAAGGAGAGGGGGAGAGAAGGGCTTTGCCGTGAGAGAGAGAGAGAGATCCTTTTGATTGGATCATGTAGGAGGGGAGGGGGAGGGGGTTCGGAGGGGGAGGTGTGTTGTGATATCGAGTTTTGCTTAGAATGCCTTGTATGGCATGCATGTTTAGTATTTGAAGAAAGTGGAAGTGGCAATCAAATTATAATGAACACGATTTTACAATGAATTTTGTAACAAGACGTTACTCTACAGGTAAATACATAATATCTTCATCATTGTTCAAAGACAATACAACATACAATGTTTAATCTTTAAAAAAAGATAAATAATATATACATATATGTATGTATATATATATATATATATATATATATATATATATATATATATATATATATATACATATATATATATACATATACATATGATTATGTTTTACGATAATTCAACACTTTAACACTTACTTTTCGTCCGTATTTGTCACTCCAGGCGCCCATGAAGAGCACGAATATAAGCGGAAAGACCGAAAAGAAGATGCTGTTGTAAAAAGCAAAGATGCTGAACTGTTTTTGCACTTGAAGGTTTTCTTCTGTGTGAGCAGAGATGTTGGAGCACACCTGTGGAAAAGAGTCACAAAAGAAAGGTCAACCCCCGCCCCACCACCCCCATGGGAAAAGAAAATAAAAAAAGGAAAACAAAAAAGAAGTTCACAAAGGGAGGAGGGGTGACTTTTTCTTTTCTTTTGGGGGAAGAGGGACTTTTAGATCTGTGACCCATGATGCTAAGGCGGCGTCTGTTATTATCCTACGTCCGGAGAATGATATCATGCACTGTTCATGATTTCATACTTTACCACAAACAGATTATTTAAAAAAAATAATAATAACGTAGATGTATAGATAAATAAACATCACAGATTTTAGAGAAATATCACAGATCTTAGAGAAACATCACAGATCTTAGAGAAACATCACAAATTTCAGAGAAACATCACAAATTATAGAGAAACATCACAGACTTTAGAGAAACGCATCATCCAATACCTCATGTGAAAAGCCCAGATTAGTAGAGCAGATTTTCTCCATCTGGACAACCTCCATGAACACCGTCATGGACCAATAACACGCCCCGTCGATGAACACGACAGGCTCCACCGTCATGAGTCTTAGGGCTGTCCGGAAGACCGCAGCCAGACGTCCGAGCATGTTCTTGGCTGGCGGGTCCTCCTTCGCGCCGTCACTCTGTTGGAGATCCCTTGAGGGCGTCTGTTGGTAATAGCGCAATAGCGAGGGGGGGGAGGGGGAAGAAGGGCAGACGATTAGATACGGTAATAGGAGTAGAGTTGGTTTCCCGTTTTTTGTTTTTGTTTTTGTTTTGATTTGTTTTCAGGGTGGTCTTGGTATGTTTTTTTTTTTTTTTTTTTTTTTTTTTTTTTTTTGAAATGCGTTTACGATTGATATATTTATCAAACAAGAAGAGATGTTCAGTACTTGAGACCAAGTTGAGGTCACTTAGACGGGAAACTTAGATAAAATGCATATGAATGAAGCCGATATTCTGATAAAACTGAGAACAAACATTTGAAGACC
>NW_028234405.1:6572258-6577258 GCF_977035675.1 Penaeus japonicus | reverse complement strand
AACGACAGATGTCAGCGAAATGCTCGAATGCCCAGTCTTGTGCAATCCAACTTACCGTTATTAACAGCAGACGTAATGCAGCTGCACTTAAGCAATACAACAATCAGCCAAGCTAAATTCATGTGTGATATCAACAGCTGTTATGAAACGTTTGATTTTTTTTTTTTTTTTTATCTTTCTCTCTTCTTTTATTATATCTTTTACTACTGTTTTTATTATTTTGAGGGTTAGGTTGAAGCGGGGGTGGGGGGGGGGGGGGAGACGGGGTGTACGTCTATATTTTCCTTCATTGTTATTATCGTTTTTATTGGTATTTTTGTCTCATTTTGTATACATTCTTTATTGGTTTCATTATTGTTGATATTCTTCTTAGTATCAGACTAAACAAAACAAACATTGGAGCAAAAACAGTGTCAACAACAAATAACCGAAATTGAAATACTTTAGCAATAGCTGACAAATAGTAAAACATTATCATGTGAAATTCGAAACATTACCATCATTTATCTAATATTCATAACTATTATGGTAATACTACTGTTGCTGATACCTATTATGACTATAATTAGATCATGCTTTGAGGTTATAATCATAACTATTACCAATGATCCTACTGTTATTACTACAACTACTACTACTATTACTATTACTTCAACTATTACTACCCTTAATACTCCATCCTTATACTTAGTTCCATCGTGATTATCCCTCTGTATAGATGACTTTATAGATGACTTTCCATCTCCTAACTGTAGGACATATCTTCAGCTAACAACCCAACAGCAATAGAGAGGTCATCATGGGTTATTATAATATACCAATATTTCATTGCAACTAGTACAACTATTCCTTTTTTTATTATTATTATTTTTTTAACTGCTATTACTTCTCCTACCCCTACCATTATTCCAATTACTACTACTACAATTCCTCTAACTATTGCTACCACTCTTACTTCATATCTCAATACTACTTTCCCTACTTAATACTTAAATATCATCACCAGCACACAGGTCTTCAGCCCCACATGACAGCCAACACTCCCTCATAACATGCAGTCCTTTCTTTGTGGGACATGTTGGATGACAAGGAGATGGCTATAACCTCATTTTACTGATAGAGAAGGACGCTTTTTTTGCCCGTTGTTGGAGGATTGGCAAGGGGGAGAAACTAAGGATTGGGATTGGTATGTTCTCTATTTCGCTGGGCGTGTCAGAGAAAATTCCTAACTGTTATGATAATACTACTGTCGTTGCTGACACCTATTATGACTATAATTAGATCATGCTTTGATGTTATAATCATAACTATTACCAATGCTCCTATTGTTATTGTTACAACTACTACTACTATTACTATTACTCTAACTACTACTACCCTCAATACTCCATCTTTATATTTAGTTCCATCACGATTATCCCTCTTTATATATGACTTTATAGATGACATCTCCTAACTGTAGGACATATATTCAGCTAACAACCCAACAGCAATAGACAGGTCATCATGGGTTATTATAATATACTAATATTTCATTGCAACTACTACAACTATTCCTTCTTCTTCTTCTTCTTCTTCTTCTTTTTTAATTGATATTACTTCTCCTACCTCTACCATTATTCCAATTACTACTACTACAATTACTCTAACTATTGCTACCACTCTTACTTCATATCTCAATACTTCTTTCCATACTTAATACTTGGCGCTATCACATTTGAGAGAATCTCGAATTTGGGGAATTCCCACACACTCCTAGCAATAGAAATATCATCTCCAGCACACACTTATTAACACCAACACCAACACCAGCACCAACACCAGCACCAACACCAACACACAGGTCTTCAGCCTCACATGACAGCCAACACTCCCTCATAACATGCAGTCCTTTCTTTGTGGGACATGTTGGATGACAAGGAGATGGCTATAACCTCATTTTACTGATAGAGAAGGACGCTTTTTTTGCCCGTTGTTGGAGGATTGGCAAGGGGGAGAAACTAAGGATTGGGATTGGTATGTTCTCTATTTCGCTGGGTGTGTCAGAAAAAAAGATTTGTGGGTGGGTGTGTCTTTGGGTGGGTGAGTGTTTGTGGGTGGGTGGGTGGCTGTGTGTTTGTGTTTGTTTGTTTGTTCGTGTGTGGGTGTGTGTTTGTTTGTTTGTGTGGGTGTGTGTGTGTGTTTGTTTATTTGTGTGTGTGTGGGTGGGTAAGTGTGTTTGTGTTTCTGTGTGTGTATTTGTGTTTGTTTGTGTGTCGGTGTTTGTGTTTATGTTTCTGTTTATGTGTGTGTGTTTGCACAGACACGCAACACCAAAAACAAATGCATCCATATAACACAAACACACACACGTGGGCGTTTATACGGGCTTGTGAGAGTGGGTAGAATATGCAGTACGGTTTCCGTACCTTGGAAGCAATATGAATACTAGTTATCATGAACACCTAACAACTTTGGTTGAGTCCCCCGAAATCATGTTTACTGTTTTTTTTTTTTTTTTTAATATTTACATATAGATAATCACATACCTCTCTCTCTCTCTCTCTCTCTCTCTCTCTCTATCTATCTATCTATCTATCTCTCTTTCTCTCTCTCTCTCTCTCTCTCTCTCTCTCTCTCTCTCTCTCTCTCTCTCTCTCTCTCTCTCTCTCTCTCTCTCTCTCTCTCTCTCTCTCTATCTATCTTCTCTCTCTCTCTTTCTCTCTCTCTCTCTCTCTCTCTCTCTCTCTCTCTCTCTCTCTCTCTCTCTCTCTCTCTCGCTCTGTCTACTTCAGTTGCTTAGCGACACTCGAAGGTCAAAAGTTTTTTTTGGAATCAATTTATTTCATTTTTTGCTTATCAAGACGATGAGGCGAAGAAGACGTAGAGGAAGAGGATGAAGAGAATGAGAATGGGAGAGAGGAAGAGAAGGAGGTGCAAGAATCATAGGAGATAAGGAAAGGGAGATGAGAGAGTAAGAGGAGAAGTAGAAGAAGGAGAGAGACGAGAAAAAAAAAGAACAAGGAGGAAGAATAGGATGAGAAGGAAAATCAAAGGAATAAAAATTAAAAAAAACGAGAAAATAAACAATCAAAGAAAAGAAAGATAAAAAGCAGAGAGAGAAAAATATATACAAAAACAGTAGAGATTAATAAAAAAAAATGATAATATAAAAATAAAAAAGAAAATGAAACAAGAAGGGAGAATAAATAAAATAGGAAACAGAAACAGAAAACCCACACTCAAATGCCTGCAATCGACCCCTTGCAAGTGCATACCCACAGACCTTCATGCAACTCTGCCAACGCCCATACAAGACCCTCCTATTTCCACCCTTTTTTTTTCCCTGAAGACCCCTTTTTGCATCGATGATAAGGTCTTCGTGGCTAGTCGTTTGGAAATATGCGAACTCATGTTTTTTTTTTTTTTTTTTTTTTTTAAGATCGCGTCATTTTGACCATCGATTTTTTTTTATCTATCCTCATAGTCTTATAATCCTCAGTTTCTCCGAAAGAAAAGGAATAATTGATAACATTGATAACAAAATAACAAAGTGACCATTTGTAAATCAAGTGATGATTTTAAAAAAAGATGATTTTAAAACAAAGTAGTTACGTAAAGTCAAGGTCATATACTTACTATCTAAAGTAAATACAATTTATTTAACAGCATATCACACTGTATAAAGAATGCTGCTAGTAAAGAAACTACAAACACAATGCTATAATTAGCATATGCACTTGGCCTCCTTCGGATAAGAGCATAAACAAGCCGAGCATTACTTCGAGTCATACTTTTTTATCCCTTTCCCTCTCTCCCTTTCTCTTTTTCTTTCTTTCTCTTTCTCTTGATCTTTCTTCTCTCTTTCTTTCTCTTGATCTTGATATTTCTTTCTCTTTCTTTTGATCTTTCTCTCTCTCTCTCTCTGTCTCTCTCTTTCTGTCTCTGTCTGTCTCTCTCTCTCTCTCTCTCTCTCTCTCTCTCTCTCTCTCTCTCTCTGTCTCTATCACTCTCTCTTTCTCTGTCTCTCTCTCTCTCTCTCTCTCTCTCTCTCTCTCTATCTATCTATCTATCTATCTATCTCTCTATCTCTCCTTTTCTTCTTCTGCTTCTTCTTCTTCTCGCTCCCCCAACCCCACCCCCTCGCTCTCTCTCCCCCACCCCTCTCTCTCGTACTTCATCCCGAAGAATTTCATCCCATAACATCAAGCAACAACAACATCCACCACACACACACACACACACACACACACACATATGTATATATATATATATATATATATATATATATATATATATATATATATATATCACATCCTATCATTAGAATCTAACATCTCAACCTTAACATTTCCTATCATCAGAATCTAACATGTCAACAGTCAACCCCTCAGCCCCTACGTGACGTCACGTAAGGGACAGGGAACCAGAGTGATCCGGCAGACCCAGTGACCTCGCAGCTATCCCGTTATGAGGGGAAGGGGCGTGTGGCAACCTTGGAGTGTGCGTGTTTGTCCCTTGGGTGGGAACGAGGATAAGGGAAAGAGGGGGTTGGGGTTGGGGGGGTGGGGTGGGGTTGGGGTTGGGGTGGGGGTTGGGGGTGGAGGTGGGGGTGGGGGTTGGGGGTGGAGGTGGGGGTGGGGGTTGGGGGTGGAGTTAGGGGTGGGGGTTGGGGGAATGGGGGTGTGGGTTGTGGTGTGGGGGTGTGGGTTAGGGGATGGGGTTGTGGGTTGGGATGTGGGGGTGTGGGTTAGGGGTGGGGGTGGGGTGTTAGGGGAGGGGGTTGGGGGTTAGGAGTTGGGGGTTGGGGTGGGGTTAGGGGTTGGACATGGGGGGTCGGGTTAGGGGTTAGGGGTGGGAGTGGGGTTGGGGCGTGTTGGAAAGAGGTGAAGGGTGAAGGGGTGGGTAGGGGGGAGGGGAGGGAAGGGTGTTTGTACTTTACCTCGGCGTTTTCCCGGATACGTCTTTTTGTTTTCGGATAATGGGTGAAAAAGAGAAGGATAAGTATTTGGAGATATGTC
>NW_028234405.1:6547258-6552258 GCF_977035675.1 Penaeus japonicus | reverse complement strand
TAAATTTTTCTTTTCATTTTAGGCAAGCAAATTATTCAAATATAATTTTAATCAATATAAATTGCAGTATTAATTTTGTGCAAGCCAAAAAGTGTTATTGAAGTTACATGCAAAATGTATATAGATAAGTAAACAATTGAAAGATTCCATTGGTTATATTAACATTAACATAAATGACATGAATATTTTGTAGAATACAGATAAAAGAAACTATGATATTTTTGCAATTCACTTTATATATATATATATCTTTTTTTAATAAATTTTCCCAGCCTGGTGCAATGGAACCTATTAATCTAACAAATGAAATTTTACTTAACTCAGATACCTGAATACACATCAATAATCATATTGTTCTCATTATCAAAGGTTTCTCTGCAACAATGAATTATTTTGTGCTATGACTGCACAGCCTTCATTACAAAAAGCTTTTCCAACTTT
The DNA here is from genome assembly GCF_977035675.1 of Penaeus japonicus. Taxonomy (NCBI): domain Eukaryota; kingdom Metazoa; phylum Arthropoda; class Malacostraca; order Decapoda; family Penaeidae; genus Penaeus; species Penaeus japonicus. Next base: position 6,551,817 of record NW_028234405.1, on the reverse strand, counting down.
CAATAGAGAAGGCTTTTATCATTATGATAAAAAGATAAAACCATTAATAAGAGTACGTAATTATGGCACTGTCAAATAATCTTTTTTTCTCTCAACATCAAACATCGGGATGAAGAAATATTATATCCTTTTATTTATATATATATTTTTTGTTTTATATAGAAAAATATTGAATGCAGAAATGAAGAAATTACTACCATCTGTGTCAATACATAATGATGTCTATATCACTTTTTTCACTTGAGTATGCGTAAAAGAGTCTTGTAGTGTGTTGGGTAGAGCCCTAGCCAGCAAGAGATGCAATTGCAATGGAAAAAAAGTAATAAAGTAATAAAAAAAGTCTTAAAGAAAATCACATTTTACTCGCATTACCTGATAGAGAGGAAGTTTTCCCCTAAAAAAAACAAAAAACAAACTAAAAAGACTTTAAGTATCAAAAATAATAAGGGGTTTTATAAAGGAAATTTTGTCTCATTGTGCATTTGGCAAAAGACTTGCATTCATACTAGCTAGTAACTTATCCATTTAATAGGACTGTGCATATCTATATGTTTTGTGTGTGTGTGTGTGTGTGTGTGTGTGTGTGTGTGTGTGTGTGTGTGTGTGTGTGTGTGTGTGTGTGTGTGTGTGTGTGTGTGTGTGTGTGTGTGTGTGTGTGTGTGTGTGTGTGTGTGTGTGTGTGTGTGTGTCGCAAAGGACTGAGTAACATAGCTTGAGCGAAAGACAAGATGAAGAAATAGAAACATAGATTCATGATTTTTTTTTTTCTTTCATAATAAAAATAAGATATATTCATACAGGATTTCTGAGGATTATTCACATACAAGGAAGTACAATACAAAGAGTATCAACATAGTCCAGACAGATGTTCCGCAATTACAAATGATTTTCTCCTAGACCTGAGGCATAAACAAATGTTAGTAGAACAGTATATACTGTATACATACATATATATATGGAAAATAATGATGATAGTATATACCCATCTATCTTATACACAGGGTAATGTTTACATATATGTATCTGTTCATTTGATATAAATACTTTTAATTAAATAATGCACACATAATATATATTACAACAATAAATATTCTCAAGAAGAAAAGGAATATTCTGTATAGAGACAGTAAATTTAACTACAGGTAAAGTTAACAAAGAATCCTTTCTACTCTGAAAATCCAAAATTATTCTTAACCTAAAATTTTCACATTCCTGTGCATTCTTTAAACCTAGAGTCTTATCCTCAGGTCTGGCAAGAGGAACATCTGCAAAACTAAATGTTCCTCCATTTCCTCTTTCTCCTTCTCCTCCTCTTTCTACTCTCGCATTTCTTTTTTTTTCCTCCACACTGTTCTCTATGGAGGACAGAGGCTCAATATACCACTTGATTAAGCCAGGACTAGGCAACACATATGCTAGAGGCATAATCAAAAGCCATGGTTTGAGCTTGAGATGGACTACTCTAAAATTAAGTCCTTTCTCCCCTCATCTATCCTCATTTTTGTGAATTAATTTTCCGCTGGCAGCCTGGTTAATTGGGGAAAAAATGCTTGTGGTGTTGGGGGCAGGGGGGGTCATCTCAAACCATGGGTAATGACGTTAGCCTTAAACCTGACATTAAGCAGCTGATGGAGTACAACATGATGCATACTATGCTCTCAATACTCTGCTGTTATCACATGAGAAAATTCTACATTTCTACCTATTTCAAAATGTTTTTTTTGTTTTTTGTTTAAACCCATATTTTTTTATTTTTTCAAGTTTGCCCAACATCTATGACAGTGTCAAAATAAGCCATCTAAAAAGAGTAAAACCTGAAATGTAAACACTGCAAAATAAACACTAGTCATGAGCCCTGCATGAAAATTGGCACAGTCAGTGACTACAAAGTGATCCTGTAACGGATGAGGAAGAAGAAGCGAAGTGATCACGTCGGCGCTTCTTCCGAGCCTCCCTCACTGTCTGTAATAGCTGACTTTGTCACATGAAACTCTCATTGCCTGAAAGGATCCGCTGCCCTTGCCACCATGTCAACACTCGGGCTTTGTACCACACGGCAGCGACAATGCCTTCCTTGGTGGCCACACAGAGCACCACCACAAACCTGAAGCAATAAATTATCTTTGGCTTCTTTGATAGCTGATCTGCTGTGAAAGATAAAAAGAGCAAGGAACCCTATCAGGCATCTGTTATAATGAAAGAGCTAGTAATGCCTTACACTCTCAAAATCATGACATAAGCACCATGGAGACATTATGTGCCCATTCTCCATCCCTCTATCTGATATGTACCACACACAAGCCACAGTCCTCACTTAACATAAACGTCCCAAACTTGTGCTCACTAATTTGTGATAAACATGTCACTTCCTTAGGGTCCATATTCAAAGGAACAATTTGGCACTGTTCACTGTTGTGACCACCTACAACTCTACAACTGCTACAAGAAAATAATGATCTCACTAGGCAAGGATGGGTCAGCTGAGGAGGCTGGGCGAACGGCACAGTCTTGAGGAGCTCAGACAAACCCATGCGATCTACCCTGAACCTGCAGGGCACGCTATAGACACATGGCAAAACGTACATTCGGCTCACTGGGCGTTATCCACAAAAAACGCCCAAGTGTTTGCACAACATACTCTTCACAAGATTGGGGCTCTGGCTCTGGGAGTATGCCAGATAGTCAGAGTGTCCAACTGGCGGTGAAAGAAATCTCAAAAGATGAGGTACAAAGGTAAAAGTTGAAGATGAGGCCACTAACATGGAGGGGGACGATACTTAACACGGTTCCCACCTCCCATGGGGTTGGTCACTTGAGGTGCAGCCACCTCATCACTTTGCGCTTAAGTTTGGTACAGTAAGAGGCTACCAGTGGTCACATTGTGGGGTCCTCCCCCTGAGCGTCTTCCGGCGGCGCTCTTTTTCCACTGCCTTCATCATCAAGCGTAAACTGAATCTGGATTCTCTCGGCTGCGGCACACAGTTCCTCCTCTTGGCCATCCTCCGAGTCATCCCCTTGGCACTCCTCCTCCTTGAGGTCGTTTGATGAAGAGGAGGGAGAGATGGGGATCATGCGCTGGTACCAGTCACGATTCTCCTCCAATGTGTCTAGGATGTCCTGTGCATCTGGGTGGACCAAGTCAGCCCAAGTCTCCCAAAGTGGGTGCACAATGTAGTCAATGAAGCCAACCTGTAACATTACAAGTAGGATTAATTATAACTGAAAAGATAAGATGCATTTTTTTACTGGAGAATCAAGGGAACTCTAAGAGAAATGAAGTGAAATACAAGGAAGGGCATTAACATTTTCTTCAATACCAGCAACTTATTTTCTTCCTAAGAATACCAATTTCAATATTGCAAACAAATGTCTGATAAACAACAGTTTCTTAGTACCAAGATATAGCAATAGCTTATTCAAACAGCCAAAAAAAAATTTGAGAATCATAAAAAGTTCTTCCTCTTACCTGAGACTTCTCAATGGTGGCAGAATGTCTATCACACATAGGAGAAATATCCATACCCTGTTCCCTTTCGCGATCACCTTGTTGGAAGAACTCCTCCATGATAGAGGAGACCCAATGTCGGTAGAGTTCCAAGGGCTTTGTGGGGTTACTGAGGTCTGCACAGTGCACCATATTTTGAAGCACCTGAAGAAACGAGAAAGCAGTTAGGAATGGCTATTTGGGTTCAAGAATTTTGGATAGGTAAGGAGTCGAAAATGCTCTTGAATGACTCAGTGAATGAGAATTTCTGGGTCTTATTAGAGTTGTTTTTTTTTTTTTTTTTTTTTTTTAGGGTTGAACAATGCTTCTTTTTCCTTGGTGAATTTCAGTTCTTAATATTTCAATTCATATAGTTTTGACATCAAAGTATAAGTGTCTTGCTATGGTATTTAACTTTTATCATATATGTGACAAAAACTAAATGAAAATCAAACTAGTTATCATGACAGTCCATTATGTAAGTCACTTAATGGATGAATGCATATTTTTACCATAATTTTCCTCTCTGTTTCCTTTAAAGAAAGTGAACAGTATTTACCTGTATCCTATCAGTATAATTATCCAACAGGAGAACACCTGAACCTGCAACCTTCTTGGTTTCAACCATTGTCTTGAGATCAGCCAGGAGGCTCATGTGCTTGCTCATGTCTGTGGCAAGAACCATGTCTATCACCATCTTGCGGAGGGTCTGTCTCTGCTTCTTGCCCAGGTTGGCAAAGATATCACAATCCTCATTCTGCAGCAACTTGAAGGCCACAGCCAAGTGATGGTTCTCGAGCACAGATTCATCGTTATACATGAGGGCGAGCTCCGAGGAGGAGTTGATCAGGTACTGGTTTGTGAGGCCTGGGTGGTCCACGTCGTGGATGGCGGCTGCGAAGATAGCAGCCAGGATCTCTAGGCTTGTGAAGACAGACTGAAAAAATTGAGTGTAAGGGTTAATATTCATGGAAGAAATTAATTAAAATGTCTTTGATGGAAGTTTTAATTTCTGTTGTCATTTGATACTTATTTGTGTTGGTTTTATTATGCAAATGGCATTAGTTTGTTTTTC
>NW_028234405.1:6534758-6542258 GCF_977035675.1 Penaeus japonicus | reverse complement strand
AGGTTGCCATGCCATTGGGCAGAGCTCTCATGACGTCATTCCTTCCTCGTTTATGGATTGGCGGACCAACTTACGTCATCCACTTCCAGGTTCCGGATTGGCTGGGGAGGAAGGTGTGTGTGTGTGTATGTGTTGGAGCCAAGTCAATAGTGACACAAACAAATTCATATTTTTTTTTCAGAAAGCATTTGTTTTCTACCACAATTTCACTCTCATATGTACATACCGCGAGCAATAAACACACATCTATCAGGAAATTACATATGGTTGCTATGTGTACATGTGACAGACAATGGAGTGTTAGAGGAAAGAAAGGAAAACTAGTGAAGGTCAGTGTAGCAGACAGGAGCTCGGCACACCCATCTATGACGTCATATGTATTTAGCACAGGAAAGTGGGGTGAGTTGGGGGGTAGGAGGGGGGAGGCATAAAGAAATTGATGACGTTCTTCGAAATGAACTGATATTGACGGAGTAACGCAATAATCGGAAACTAATAATGCTTCGTAATGGAAGTGCCGTCATGACAAAGAGAGCGAAAGAACAGGTTGCGGCTATGGATGCGAATGGCATCGGAGGAACTGATCAGTTTTACACACACACACACACACACACACACACACACACACACACACACACACACATGTGTACACACACGTATATTCCCTGGTACTTTACGTGCTTTTAAGTGCTTTGCCGAGAAATGATGGCATTTTTTTTATTCTTTTATTCAGATCATATGTGGAATTAATATTCTATATGTGTTTATTCTCTGTATTAGCCCTATTTATTTAAACCTTTAATAAACTGAAAGAGGAAAGAGGTCTGGATATTTTTTTTCTCGATTACCAGGGAGTCTGAAGGGCATGTACTGTTAGGTTCTTCGGTCGTCTCCCCATTCTTACTTATGACGTAATATGTGTAGCGTTTTCCTCATGGTCGAATACTCTAGAATTCCCCTTATGAGTCGAGAATATAAACCAGATAGAGAGAGAGAGAAAGAGAGAGAGAGAGAGAGAGAGAGAGAGAGAGAGAGAGAGAGAGAGAGAGAGAGAGAGAGAGAGAGAGAGAGAGAGAGAGAGAGAGAGAGAGAGAGAGAGAAATAGAGAGAGAGAAAGAAATAGAGAGAGAGAGAGAGAGAGAGAGACTTCGTTGTTGAATAATTTGAAAGACGATTGAAGTTTTAGATACAGGAATCGGAACTCTTTCAACTGAATTTCACTCAGGTCGACAAACAATCAACAGACCATTTTGCTTTGCCCTACAACTTTTATTTCCTTCTTAGCCTTCGTTTTCTTTCTTTTTCTTTCTTCGTCTACTCATACTTCATCTTTTCTTTGCTTCTTCTTCTTCTCCTTCTTCTTCTCCTCCTCATTCTTCCTCTCCTTTTCCTTCTCCTTCTTCTCCTTCTCCTTCTCCTTCTCCTTCTCCTTCTCCTTCTCCTTCTCCTTCTCCTTCTCCTTCTTCTCCTTCTCCTTCTCCTTCTCCTTCTCCTTCTCCTTCTCCTTCTCCTTCTCCTTCTCCTTCTCCTTCCCCTTCCCCTTCCCCTTCCCCTTCCCCTTCTCCTTCTCCTTCCCCTTCCCCTTCCCCTTCCCCTTCTCCTTCTCCTCCTACTACTCCTTCTCCTCCTCCTCCTCCTCCTTCCTTTTCGGCCTTTGGGTTCATAAGGTCCGGGACCCTCTGCGGATTCATGGATGTAGCGTAGTCATATGGAAGGGCGGGCTTTAGTGAAGGCGCCATAGATGAAGAGAGACTTGGACGAGGGCCAGAAATGGGCGGCTCGAGGGGTGACTGGGAACGCTAACACACCACCCAAATACAACAAGACGGATTGCCATAAACCTTGCCAAAACAACAATAACAACAACTGATGAATGGCAAACGGTGTGTTATGTATTGACTTACGGGCTATGGTAAACTCGTTATTTTTTTTATTTTTTATTTTTTTGTTCTTCTTAGCTTTGAGAACCGTAGAGGATTGTGAAGCATTGCTATGAACTCTGCCAGAAAACAACAACAACAACAAAGCAAGGTGTGCAATCTGTTTACTTGCGAGGTACGGTAAACTCGACAAAGATTTTTTTTGTATTTGCTTAGCTAACCGTTAAAGATTGTGTAGAAGGATTTTTGCTCTTAGTTCAAATGTGTAACCGAGATTTTATGTCCATTGACCTGTACTTAGGAACAAAATAGTTACCTTGAGTGAACGAGAGTTTTTCTATTATAACCCGTAAAAGTCACCAAGAAGTATCTTATGTGGATACTCATGCGGATAATTATTAGAATAGTAGTGGTGGTGATAGTAGTACAGCAGCAATAGTATTAGTAGAAGTTGCAGTAGTTTAAGTAATGAAGAACTAAAAGTAATGATGCTGTCGATTATTATTATCCTTATTATTATCAGTATCATTATTATTATTATTTTACGGTTAAGATGATGATCATGAAAATGAACCAGCATAGACAACGCAGAAATATAATTGAGTACAAACAGGAGAAATAGGACTATCAGCGGCTTGGACATTGTAAACAAACAAATTCCCTAAAAGCACGTGCACCATGCGGTCGGAGAGCGAGCCAATCGGCAAGGGAGAATAAGAGGGAAAGGGAGAGAGAGAGAGGGAGAGGGAGAGGGAGAGGGAGAGGGAGAGGGAGAGGGAGAGGGAGAGGGAGAGGGAGAGGGAGAGGGAGAGGGAGAGGGAGAGAGAGAGAGAGAGAGAGATAGAGAGAGAGAGAGAGAGAGAGAGAGAGAGAGAGAGAGAGAGAGAGAGAGAGAGAGAGAGAGAGAGAGAGACTTTTGACTTTGACTGTGAGAAAGAGAGGGAGAAAGGGAGAGAGAGGGGGGGGGGTGAATACCGGTTGGGTTTGGCAAGCGTTATCTGGAGGAGTGCAACTGCCTTTGGATTAAGTAGGTTGGATCCGCGTCTCTCTCTCTCTCTCTCTCTCTTACTCTTTCTTTCTTTCTCTCTCATGTCCCCTTCTTTCACTTAACATCTCCCGACTTCAACTTCTTTCTTCATTATCGCCCTAATGCCCATTAGTATTTTTCCTATCTTCAATTTGCCTTCTTCCTGTCTTGCTTTCATTGCTTGTTTTCTTTTCTTTGTGCCAACCTGCCCTCCTTCCTATCTGCCTTCCTACCTTCTAACCTGCCATCCTTCCTAACTTCCAGCATGCCTTCCATCCTACCCTGGAACCTTCCTCCTGCCTTTTAGTTTGCCTTCCTTTCTATGATCTATCCTACATTTCTTCCTTCCTTCTTCCAAGCTTCTAATCTACCTTTCTTCCTTCCTTCTTCCAAGCTTCCAACCTACCTTTCTTCCTTCCTCCTTCCCAACCTTCTATCCTACATTTCTTCCTTCCTTATTCCGAACCTTCTAACCTACCTTTCTTCCTTCCTTCTTCCTCCCATCTTTCAAACCTTTCTTCCCTCCTTCTTCCCAATCTTCTAACCTACCTTTCTTCCTTCCTTCTTCCTCCCATCTTTCAAACCTTTCTTCCCTCCTTCTTCCAACCTTCTAACCTACCTTTCTTCCTTCCTTCTTCCTCCCATCTTTCAAACCTTTCTTCCCTCCTTCTTCCCAATCTTCTAACCTACCTTTCTTCCTTCCTTCTTCCTCCCATCTTTCAAACCTTTCTTCCTTCCTTATTCCAACCTTCTAACCTACCTTTCTTCCTTCCTTCTTCCTCCCATCTTTCAAACAGCCTTTCTTCCCTCCTTCCCAACCTTCTAACCTACCTTTCTTCCTCCCATCTTTCAAACAACCTTTCTTCCCTCCTTCTTCCCAATCTTCTAACCTACCTTTCTTCCTTCCTTCTTCCTCCCATCTTTCAAACCTGCCTACCTGCCTGCCTTCCTTCCACCTTTCCAACCTTCCAAGACAGCCTTCGTTTCTTCACTCAACGCCTTGAATGTTATAACCCAATTCGCTCCATGGACCTTGGCTCTGACCTCCCCATGGCATCCGTTATTTCTTATCGGCAGTATTCTTATCATCTTTTTCATTACACCATGTGTTTATATTCTCCGAATCTCACTCATTTCCCGTCCTTCGTTTCCATCCTCTCTGTGACGTATTCTTATCTGTGGGTCTCTTGTTTATTCCAGTTCTCTTTACTTTTTTTCTTAAGCTTGTTTTTAATGTTCTGTTTATTTACTTCTTCTTCTAACACTTCGTGTGTGTGTGTTGATCATACTATCATTCCTCTCTCTCTCTCTCTCTCTCTCTCTCTCTCTCTCTCTCTCTCTCTCTCTCTCTCTCTCTCTCTCTCTCTCTCTCTCTCTCTCTCTCTCTCTCTCTCTCTCTTTCATTCTCCTTCTTCTTCACCTTTTCTCCTTCTCCTTTACCTCTCCTTCTAAACACTTCGTGTGTATGTTGATCATACTGATATTACCCCCTCCCTCTCTCTCTCTCTCTCTCTTTTCCTCTCCTTCTTCTTCTCCTTCTCTTATCCCCTCCCTTCCCCTCCTCCCTCCCGCCATCTTTCGCCACAGAAATCTCATCTTGACCTGATCTGAACCTATTTCAGGTTTGTCCTTCAGAAAAAGTCACTCTGGTTAGCCTCTCCATGTGAAAGCGACCTTTCAGGATTTTTTTTTTAAAGGACACCGAGATAAAAATTGGAAGAATTTTGTGTGAGGGAATACGGGGTAGAGAGGGTGGGAGGGGGTGGGTAGTATGGTCGTGGGATTGGAGGAGGAGGGGGAGGATCTTGGGGCAGGAGTAAGGGGGGAGACGGGGGTGGGGGGGGGGGGGCGAGGAGTTCCAAACAGACACAGGCAGATATTTGTGATATTATTGAAGATGATTATGGTTAGAAAATCGAACTTGATACCGTTTCATCCGTTTTCGAAAAGTTTCATATTTTATCGTCTATCCGTTTATCTGTCTATCATTCTCTCTCTCTCTCTCTCTCTCTCTCTCTCTCTCTCTCTCTCTCTCTCTCTCTCTCTCTCTCTCTCTCTTTCTCTCTCTCTCTATCTATCTATATACCGGACTATTCAGTCTCTTTTTTTTACGGAGAATTTTATTTCATTCTCAAAAAAATCTACACCTTGTTTACATATTGTTCAAGTGGCTGAAGAGTGTGACGTCATTCTATGTGTATGTGTATCAGGATAACAGAAGGAGGAGGAGGAGGAGGAGAATGAGAGAGAGCGGGAAGAGGAAAAGGAGGTGGAGAAGGAGGAAGGAGAGGGGGGAGGTGGAGAAGGAGAAGGAGAAGGAGAAAGGAGAGGGGGAGGAGGAGAATGAAAGAAAGGAGGGAGGAAGAAAAGGCAATAAGAACAATAAGTAGAGGAAAGAGATAGAAGGAGATGGAGGATTAAGAAAAAAAAAAGAAAAAAAAGGCGAGGAAAAACATGAAAAGACTGGAAGCGGTTGGGGCGGGAAAGAAGGAGGAGGGTGGTGATGGGGGGGGGGTACGGGGGAGACAATACTCAAATCTTGACTTTCCATCGCTTGTTGATTGCCACCTTAAGTGTTTGCTTTTCTCTCGCCCACTGCCAAGATTGCCCCAGGAGTTTGAGGAGGGGTTGGGAGTTGGGGGGGGAGTCCATCTCGATCTACTCCTCTCCCTACCCCCCCTACCCCCTCCCGTAACTCACCCCTGTTCTCGTAATGATCTTTGCAACATCACTTTCAATTTAGAGACAGAATGTTTCACTTAGAATTTTTTAAGTCTTTGATCTAACGTTTAATTAAAAAAATGAATATTAATTTCCTTTGACATTCCGTGTTGTGACGTTCGTTATCCGGAAATTAAGAAACAAAAAGAAGAAACAAAACATTAAGCCACCATAATAACACATGAAAGATAAACGATAAATAAACTCAAAAATAAATCTTATTCGTGTTATTTTTCTTATTCCTCTCATTATATTTTCAATCTTGAACATTATCATCATTATCCTTATACAACATTTTCTCTAACGAAACACGCAGTTCCACCAAAATATCTCTTTTGTTTATCATCCTTGACATGTTCTTGGACTAAATACCTGCACAAGCCATTCTTTTTTTTTAACTACTTTAGAAAAGACGAAGTTCAGACGATAGATAAAGCCTAAGCCAAGGAGGTTCTTTCGTGAGAGGAAAGAAACATTCTCTGGTCAATTACGTGTGGATTTCTATTCATAAATTTGCCTCTATCCTCCAAAAGTGGACACAATTCCATTCATAAACTCGCTCGGAATCGCTACGGGGACGTATTTCCCCCATTCATAAAATCACTATCATCTTCCAAAAAGGACATACATATTTTACTCATTCATAAATCTCTGATAAGGAGTAAATATTTCCATTGATAAACCTCTAATAAGGAGTATTCTTTCATTCGTAAAGTCACTGGTATTCGCAGCTGTACAAAGACATTATTTTGATAAAGAAAAAAATTGGAATGACTATACTTTAGTTAGAACAAGCTTTTCGTGCGCAAAAGACTAATCGTAAGCATGTTTAGGTTAATTCTCGAAGATTATTATTATATATATATATATTTTTTTTTTTTGACAAGTCTAATTCAGAAAAATCCATGGTATTGTTGCACTAAGAGAGAAAGAAAGAGCGTAGGAGAACAACACAGATAAGAGACACAAGGGGAAAGCAAAGGAAGAAGAAGAAGCAGGAAAAGAAGAACAAAAAAAAAAAAGATAATGAATAAATATAACATATGCCCACGATCACTGACTTCACCTTCACCTTCACCTTCACTCTCGTCATCCAAACTAGTATTAATTAGACACCTAAGGACACCTTCTTTTCTCCCCTCTCTGCTCTCTCCATATCTCTCTCTCTCTCCATTCTTGTGGTTCCCCATCTCCAAAACCTCCGCCTCGACTTGATTGTAAAGGTTAAGGAAATATTAAAAAAAAAAAAAAAAAAATGCATTCCATCGTCACCTTAATGCTCAGCTTATAAAAGGCTTTGAATTTATTCAAAGAACACGTAATTGAATGCAGGAGGTAATTATCAAATCAGTTGATAGATTGGTAAATTGATAAATGGATGGATAAGCAATTGAGGATAAAAAGAGATACGTAAAATAATATTGATGATAAAACAGAACAAACCATAGATAAATCAATGAGCAAACTTGAATTCAAAATAGCAAACAAAAATAGACCTCGACGCAAATCATATAAACAAACATAAACAACAACAACAAACAAGTAAACAAATAAACATATGAATAAAATCTCGGACCATGAGACGGTGCCAGTGGTATCGGCTAAGTGTATTAAGGTACGTACCCTACTTCGCACCCTTCAGAAGTGTGAGCTGTCAATCGAAGTGTGATGGACTAGAGAACGCGATAGTAGCGAATAAGTTGGCATATCTCTTTTTCTTTCTTTTGTTGTTCTTTTCCCGACTCTTTGTTAGGTTGTTGGTTTATTTTTTTTTCTTCCCGTTTTCTCTGTCTCTTTTATTTTCTCTCGTTGCTGAGCCATGTTGAGACATGGTACAGAAAGAAAACATAAATTCTCAAGTATATTATAAAA
>NW_028234405.1:6514758-6527258 GCF_977035675.1 Penaeus japonicus | reverse complement strand
CCCCTCTCCCTCCTCGCTATCGGTCTCTCTCTCTTGTCCTAATCCAAGTCTCCTTCTCATGAACTTCTTCCAAGCTCTCATGACTCTTTCAGAAGACTCTCTCCTCTCTTGGCTCCTCCAGACATCGCTTTTAGTCCTTAAGACATAATCACTCTTCTTCTTTTTTTTCTTTTTTTTATCCCTCCTCTTAAAACCTCTTCTATTTCATTCGAAGACGGAGGGAGAAAAACAGAAAGAGAGAGAGAGAGAGAGAGAGAGAGAGAGAGAGAGAGAGAGAGAGAGAGAGAGAGAGAGAGAGAGAGAGAGAGAGAGAGAGAGAGAGAGAGAGAGAGGAGAGAGAGAGAGAGAGGAGAGAGAGAGGGGAGAAGAGAGAGGAGAGAGGAGAGAGGAGAGAGGAGAGAGAGAGAGAGAGAGAGAGAGAGGAGAGAGAGAGAGAGGAGAGAGAGGAGAGAGAGAGAGAGAGAGAGAGAGAGAGAGAGAGAGAGGAGAGAGAGAGAGAGGAGAGAGAGGGAGAGAGGAGAGAGAGAGAGAGAGGAGAGGGAGAGGGAGAGAGAGAGAGAGAGAGAGAGAGAGAGAGAGAGAGAGAGAGAGAGAGAGAGAGAGAGAGAGAGAGTGAGAGAGAGAGAGAGAAACATAAACGAAAGCTTACTGGCTTCATTTCCCATTATTCTCCGCCAAAATACTTGAGGTAAGATGGGCTCCAAAGAGATTAAAAAGAAAGAAAGAAAAGAAAAGGGAAAACAAAAGAAAAAAGAAACGAGATATACCCCTTCCCCCCCCAAAAAAAAAAAAAAAAAAAACATATAGATAGATAGATTTGAAAAAAAAAACAAAAAAAAAAAAACATATATATATATATATGTGTGTGTGTGTGTGTGTGTGTGTGTGTGTGTGTGTGTGTGTGTGTGTGTGTGTGTGTGTGTGTGTGTGTGTGTGTGTGTATCACGATTAAACCGCCGTCAGTGATAGAGTAATGATGTACTTGGCCCACTTTACCGCATAGCGCGTCCGAACAGTACCCTTCCTCTCATTCATCATTGACTTCCTTAGATACAGCAAGTAAAAAAAAAATGGAGAGAGAAAAAAAGGGCATTGCAGCAAGAGCATTGCAGTTATTTTCCGAGAAATGGATCGGGTGAAAGAGGAAGAGATTTGTCTGGGCGCGGATGGGCGGGAGGGAGGGGGGGTGGGGGCGGTAGGAAAGGGGTAGTTTAATTGCACGTGTGAGTGTGTGTATGTATGCTTTTGTTTGTTTGTTTGTGTTTTTGCTTGTGTAAGTTTGTATGTGTGTTTGTATGTGTGTGTGTGTTTGCGTGAGTGTGTGTGATGTTTTTCTTTGTTTGTGTTTTTGTGTAAGTTTGTGTGTGTTTGTTTGTTTGTGTGTTTGTATGTTTGTTTGTTTGTGTGTGTGTATGTGCGTGCGTGTACGCGTGCGTGCATGTGTACGCACTCGTGCATACATCTTTGCATATAATTATAAAACCTGTGCCGTCTTTCCGTATTTGTCTTCCCTTGCTACTGGTCTCTGCACGCTTGCATCTAGAGGAAACCAAACTATAATTCCTGCAGAGCTTTGCACGTGTGAACTGGCCGGAGGACCACAAAGCAAATTCATGCCTATTGCAATCAGGACTTTCGTAACAGGCAACCAGGAATGCAAGCAACGGCAGAGGAAGAATTTGCTGACTTACATCCTCTTATAAGTTGTTATTCATGGCATATCACGTGGTCCATGTCTATAAAAAACATCTCGATCCCTTCCTACATGTAAAACAATGTGTATATATAGCACATAATGGCGATGGTAATGTGATAATAACTGATTCTGCTGATGCTGATGATAATTGATAATAATAATGATAATGATAATGATGACAACAGTAACTATAGCAACAGTAGCAATAGTAACAATAAAAATAACACTAGTAATAACAACGATGAAAATAATAATAACGAGGATAATAATGATAATATTAATGATAATGATAACAATAATGATAATGATAATAATTATAACACTTATAATGATGATAATGATAACAATAATGATAATAATAATAATAACGATAATAAAAATAATGATAATAACAACAAAAACAATAAATACACATTTCCAATCATCAGTATTTCATGGGCATGTTCTGACTGCCACCGCCCAGCTAGGACATGAGCTCAACCCCTTTCTTGGAGACAAGTTACTAATACCTAGTAACGGATTCTTTACTGGTGACGTAATCCGGCAAAACTAAATAAGGAGTTGGGGACATGGTATAGGAGGAAGAGGAGAGAGAGGAAGGAAAGGGGTAGAGATGCTGGGGAGGAAGTAGAAATAAGGAGATGATGGAATAAGAAGATGATGATGTGTGAGATGAAAACAAGTAGGGAGGGAGGGGAAGAAAGGGGGTGGTGGGGGGGGGGATGATATGATAATGATGGAGTAACATTGATGGGAATACATTTTTGACTAGATCTTTGTGTAATATAAGGAATTTCCCGATTTCTTATAAACTTGTTACGTCAAAAAAAAAAAAAAAAAAAAAAAAAAATCGTATTGAAAAAAAGAAAAAAGAAACGCATTGCATATCAACACAGTGTATACAAAACAAGTTGCACAAGAGGGTCTCGTGCATCGGGTCGTGACCTTACAGCAGGAAAATCCGCCAAGAAATGCATGTGATTCGGTGTTAAGATGCTTGCTTTGTGTTGAAGAAGCGTGCGCCGGCTCACTTGAAGTCACACGACCTGTCTCATGATAAGTGTTTGTCTTGTGTTAAGCAAATTACCTGCAAATTGTCAGATGCTAAGCTTTTTTTTTTTTTTTTTTTTTTATATATATATAAGGTAGAGGCAGTAAGGTTGGTCACTAATTTTTGACTACAAAGGTTGACTACAAATATTTCTCAAATATCTAACGAGTTGATGAGTCAATAGGCTACGGATTTAACCATTTCCCTAACCAACAACCTAGCCAACCTGCAATTAGGTTAGCAGCTGACTAACCATCTAGTAAGCCAATCAGTTAAGAAAACAAGACAACTAGTCACAGAACAAGCCCACAAACAAGCCGTCAGGTATTCACACAAGCCATGAAACCAGCCAACAAGCCATCAACTAGCCAACCCTCTCATATAGTAGCTTGCTATTCGCCATGACCCAAAGGGCGTCTCACAGACTCCCGCCGAACGCCACTTCACGCATGGCGCCTTCGTTAGTCTCCCTCCCTTGTTTGGCCATTGAAAAGAGCTGTCCGTGGAGGAACTGCATGATTCCGGTTCTGCTTGCATGCCCCGGATATGCAGGGGGGATGAGGAGGGGAAGGGGTAAAGGGGTTGAGGTAGAGTGTGATTTTTCTTTCTCATATCGTTCATGTACAGAGGCACGATTTCTCAGGGCGTGTGTGTGTGTGTGTGTGTGTGTGTGTGTGTGTGTGTGTGTGTGTGTGTGTGTGTGTGTGTGTGTGTGTGTGTGTGTGTGTGTGTGTGTGTGTGTGTGTGTATATGGAAGAAAAGAAGAGAGAAGAGAAGAGAGAGAGAGAGAGAGAGAGAGAGAGAGAGAGAGAGAGAGAGAGAGAGAATGAGAGAGAGAGAAAGAGAGATTATGGAACATGAGATATTTAGAAAGAATATGTATTCTATTCACATCGGGGAGATGTAGTGAGGATGAAGCAGAGAGAGGGATGGCAAAAAGACAGAAGAAAAAAGAAAGAAAGAAAAAGAACAAAACGGGGGGGAAGGAAACGATAAACAGCCTGACTAACGAGACAAGAACAGCAACGTTTCATGGTCTGACACCTTTCCTGCGTCAATAGGAAAGTTGCATTGCCACATGAGCGATGTAACTCTTACGTAGGCGACAACGACATCGAGTCCCCAAAAGGGATGCCATAGCTGCATAATGGCCATGTTTCCCCTCGCATACCTGAGGAGTGACACTTAAGGTGAGTCAGAGGGGATGTTCCTCTTACACCCGCACACACGAGGCTATCCCCTCCCCCCCACCCCCCCTCCCTCCTCCCCTTCTTTCTCATTCTACGCCCAGACTTGTTCAAGGGGCGTCACTCTACCCCCACCCCTCCCCCTCCCCAGACACACACACCTGTGCCTCTCCTCTCCCTTCTCTCTTACTCCAACCTCATCCACCCCCTTCTCTCTCTCTTTCTTTCTCTTTCTCTTTCTCTTTCTCTTTCTTTTTCTCTTTCTCTTTTTCTTTCTCTTTCTCTTTCTCTCTCTCTCTCTCAATTCCTCCCCTCTTCCCCCTTTCCTCCCTGTTCTCCCGTCCTGAACAGACATTAATCCCCATCCCCTTTTCCACCCCCCCACACTCCCCCTCCTCCACCTCCACCGCCTTCTTCCCCTTCCCCTCCACATCTCAACACTTACTCCCCTACTCCACCCTGCCCCCTGCCCCCTACCCCTACCCGTGCCCCTACCCCTACCCCTTACCTCTTACCCCTTACCCCTTACTCCTTACCCCTACCCCTACCCCTACCCCTACCCCTTACCCCTACCCCTACCCGTGCCCCTGCCCCTGCCCCTCTACCCCTCCACCAGACACACCCACACACGCCGACACTTCGGGCCAAGCTTAAACGACTCCACCTAAAGACTGGGAGAGTCTACGCCCTTGAAACGCCCCGGCGACACCACACCCTGATCTGCTCCCACCATCACGCTCTTGTTCTCTGAAAAAAAAAAAGACTCCGAAGAAGACTTAGACTCCGTTCGTTACCTTCCTTTCCCTTTAAAGGTAAAAGAAGAGTAACACAAAAAAAAACTATTTATTTTGGCCATGTTATACGTACGTACAGGGTGGGAAAACCATACCACTTGTACGTCAGAGCTGAATCCATTCAATGTCCTTTCATCTAGGCTCTTGTAATTATGAATTACGGTAATTGGTATTCGCAAGGGTCATTGCAACATGCCCTTCCGGCCTCCTCACTTTCACTCATCCATTTCTACATCTATGCCCTTTTCTTTTCTTTTTTGTTTCTTTTTTTTTCTCTCTTACTTAATGTCTTCTTTTCATACTCTCTTCTCTCCTCTCTCCTTCCTCCTTCCTTCCTCCTTTCTCCCTCCTCCCTCCTTCCTTCCTTTTTCCGTCTCCTTCCTTCCTCCTTTCTCTTCCTTCCCTCCCTCCCTTCATCTCACAGCCACAGATAGCTTAATCAATAATAATCAACAAAGGAAAATAAAAAATATGATAATCAGGATCATCTATTAATTCCAATTAATAAAGAAAAGAAAAGAAAAAAGATAAAGAGAGAAATAAACAAAAGATATCCTAATATACCCTCCCCCTTAACATCCTCCCACCCCCTCCCCTCCTCCTCCTCCCCTTTCCCTCTCCCTCCTCCTCCTCCCCTTCCCCTCTCCCTCCCCTCCTTTTTTCTCTTCTGATCCCACAGGAGACAAAGGAACCCCACAGGAAAATTGCTTGGATTAATTGTCAACAGTCCCGGCGTTGAGGAGGAGAAGCTACCCCCCTCCCCCACCCTCTCCTTCCATCGCTCGCCTTCCTTCCTCCCTCCCTCCTTCCCTCCCTCCCTCCCCACCCTCTCCTTCCATCGCTCGCCTTCCTCCCTCCCTCCTTCCCTCCCTCCCTCCCCACCCTCTCCTTCCATCGCTCGCCTTCCTCCTCCCTCCCTCCCTCCCTCCCTCCCTCCCTCCTCCAGCTCTCCCGATCTCCCGTCCCCCTCCCCTTCTCTCCGCTATGACGTCAGAGAAGTTCAGCTCCCTGTTGATGTGAGAGTCAAGTTTCTCCTGCTCTGACGCAAGGGCGAGGGTCATAACGCCCTTGTTGGAGAGGGGAGGGGAGGAGAGGGGGGAGGGGAGGGAAGAATGGGTGGGAAGGGGAGGGGAAAGGAGAGGGGAGGGGAGACTGGGATGGGATGGGAGAAGAGAGGGGAGGGAAAGGAAGGAAAGGGATGGGTGGGGTGGGGATGGGAGGGAAGAACGGGATGGGTGGGAAGGGGAGAGGAAGGGAGGGGAGGTAAGAAGGGAGGAAGAAAGGTAGGAGGGGAGGGTAGAGAAGAGGAGAGGAAAAGAGAGGAGAGGAAAGGAGAGGAGAGCCAGGGCGTAGAATAATTCATTGAAGGGTTAGAGGGAGAGCGTAGGTTTATGTTGTGCGTATGTGCGTATGCATGTGCACATATGTGTACACAAATGTGTATACGTATATTTACGGTCGTGCTTGCATATATATCTCTATGTATCTGTACCAATACATGCTGTATAAACATGTACCTGCACATACATGCATATCCGCGATTATCACTGTACACGTGTTCTCTAATACAATTCCGAGGGCGATCTCGATACCGCCACACGGACCTCGTAAGCGTGACTTAATATGGTACCGGGGTAGTACCTGGTACGCAAGGTGCAACACTGCTGATTAATGCAGCTGCAGCTCGGGCATGCAACGACTCGAGCCAAAATCCCAGGGTGTCAACAGGTAAAAAGTCTGATGATGAATGACACTCGGCTGCCGTATGAATGATTCATCAGGAGGAAGAGGAGGAGGAGGAGGAGGAGGAGGAGGAGGATTAGGAGGAGGATTAGGAGAAGGAGGAGGAGGAGGAGGAGGATTAGGAGGAGGAGGAGGAGGAAGAGGAGAAGGAGGAGGAAGAGAAGGAGGAGGAGGAGGAGGAGGAGGAGGAGGAGGAGGAGGAGGAGGAAGACGACGACGAGGAGGAGGAGAAGTAAGGGGAGGGATAGGGTGAGGGGAAGGAAGATGGGAAGTAGTAGTAGTAGGAGGAGAAGGAGAGAGAGACATCAAAGACGTTACAAACAAACGCAAAATTCGCAACAAAAATAACAAATAACTTCCACACAAAATTACTATCCTTACAAGAAAGCCCAGGAACCGAGGCACTTCACAACAACAAGACCGAGAACAACAACAAGACCGAGTCTAAACAGAAAACTATAACAAAGCTCAGAATCTTGCTAGGAAGACTAGCTAGTCTTGAGTCGAGACTAGCTAACCCCTCTCTTCCTCCATCCTGTTTTCTTCCTCTCTCTCTATTTTCCTCTACTTCTCCCTCCCCTCCCCTCCCCTTATCTCTCTCTTTCTCTTTCTCTTTCTCTTTCTCTTTCTCTTTCTCTTTCTCTTTCTCTTTCTCTCTCTCTCTCTCTCTCTCTCTCTCTCTCTCTCTCTCTCTCCCTTCCTTCCTTCCTTCTTTCCTTCCTTCCTTCCTTCCCTTCTTTCATGCACTCCCTCCCTCCCTCCCCTCCCTCCCTCCCTCCCTCCCTCCCTCCCTCCCTCCCTCTCCCTCCCTCCCTCCCTCCCTCCCTCCCTCCTTCTTCCCTCCCTCCCTCCCTCCCTCCCTTCCCTCTCTCTCTCCCTCTCTGCCGTGGTAGTTAGTGTGGTACCTGGCGCCATGGGTGGAAGATAAGGTAAGGAGCTTTGTAAACCCTCCATTCTTTCGTTGTTGAGGAGGTAAGGGTCGGGAGAGTATGGGTCGGTAAGGGTGAAGGGGGAGGTAAGGGAGAGGGTAAGGGTGAAGTGGAAGGTAAGGGAGGATACGAGTCGGGTGAGGGAGAGAGAAAGATAGATGATTGATTGTATGGAAACGTAATGGTAACAACAACAGTGATGATGATAACAACAGATAACAGACAACAACAATAATAACAATAACAAAAAAGGATGATTATAATAGAAACAGATAGATGGATGTAAGAACAAGTAAATACATAGATAAACAGATACAAAGTTAAATGATAAACTAAAAAGAAGAAAAAGAAGAAGATAAACAGATACAAAGTTAAATGATAAACTAAAAAAAAGAAGAAGAAAGAAGAAGAAGAAAAAAAAAAAAAACAGCGCCAAGCTACAAAACCCTATAAGGAGTGTGACGCATACTAAGTTCCAGCATGGAAGGCGATGAACCTCAAAGCCCATTATGGAAAAAGATTAAATGTTTGAGGCGTTAATAATGAGCCAAATCATGGTCTGTCGTGCCCCTGTCCCTGCCCCTCCTCCCCTCTCCCTCCTCCCTCCCCTCTCAGACCATCCCTCCCCACCCCTCCTACCTCCCCCTCGTTCGGCATCAGTCTGATCATGGCCTTTGGTATCCCCTATCCCTCTATCTTTGTCCCCCTCCTCCCTCCCCCTTCCCCCTCCTCTGGAATCCACTCTCCCTGCCCCTCCCCCTTCCAGTGTCCTCAGCTCCACCAGCTCCTCCTCATCTCCATGTCATTTCATGGTCTCTGAAGCACCCTTCCTCCCCCTTCTCCCTCCCCTCAGACCTCCCCCCCCACCCTCCCCCCCCCTTCCTACACCCATAATACCCATGGGGCATGATACCTAGTGCTGCGTGCCCTTGTGGAGTGAGTAAGTGAGAGTATGTGAAGGTGTATAAGGGAGAGAGAGAGAGATATTATGTAATCTAACTCCCTTACAACAGCACCTCATAAGATACAGCATACAAAATTCGTACAAGACTTCTTTCGCTTTTCAAATTTACCAAGATGTTTTTAGCCATAATACACACCACTATATCATCACTACACTGCACAGGCATACAAACAAACCTCTAGGACACTGTATATAATAGCGAGAGAGAGAGAGAGAGAGAGAGAGAGAGAGAGAGAGAGAGAGAGAGAGAGAGAGAGAGAGAGAGAGAGAGAGAGAGAGAGAGAGAGAGAGAGAGAGAAGAGAGAGAGAGAGAGAGAAGGAGAGAGAAGAGAGAGAGAGAGAGAGAGAGAGAGAGAGAGAGAGAGAGAGAGAGAGAGAGAGAGAGAGAGAGAGAGAGAGAGAGAGATAGAGAGAGAGAGAGTCAGAGTCAGACAAGCATAGACAGATACAGAGACAAACACAGACACAGAGACAGACACAGACAGGGAAACAAACAGACAGGCAATAAGGCCGATATGCATATAGCTTTGATTATCTCGATGGTTTCAACACCAAGCCATCAATTTCCAACCCATGGCTCTCCAGAAGATCAACTACCACAAACAGCAGATAGCGAGAGATAGGAGATGAAAGGGAGAGCAAAGATCACATCGGATGCTGTAGTTAAAGCATCACCGAAGACAAAGATCCGTACTGAAGGCGAGACTTTTTGTTTTTGTTTTGTTGTTTCTTCACTCTCTGACCCCTTCCTCCCGCCCTCCCTTTTTTTTAACTTGGAGTATTCATTCACACATCTATCCGTTTATCTAATCATCTATTCATCTAACGGTCGGTCGATCCATCCATCCATTTATCTATCTATCCATCCCTCCATCCACTCATCCATCCATCCATCCATCCATCCCTCCATCCATCCACCCATCCATCCATCCACCCATCCCTCCCTCCCTCCATCCATCCACCCACCCATCCACCCACCATCCACCCATCTATCCATAAATCAACCAATCTCTCCATTAATTAATCCATTCTGATCGACAAAGCAATATTTTATTGACTTCTGTTGCCCCTTTCCGTTGCTCCCTGTCTGCATGCAAGCACCGCAAGCTATTAATACGCGAGTAGTGATGACAGGAGCGGGAGTGGGATAGAAAATGTTGTGCTTGCAACAGGATACACTGTGATTTACAGTGTCCGAGAGGTTTGCTTGTGTGCTTGTGTACTGTAGTGATGATATAGTGTTGTGTTCTGTGTCTAAAAATATCTCGGCAAGTTTGTGAGAGAAAGGCGAATAAGTGCATAATTTTGCAAATATTTGTGCAAGTAAGATGTGAAGTAATAACAATACGGTGTCATGATGCAGACGATCTATTGGTTAAAGAGAGAGAGAGAAAGAGAGAGAAAGAGAGAGAGAGAGAGAGAGAGAGAGAGAGAGAGAGAGAGAGAGAGAGAGAGAGAGAGAGAGAGAGAGAAAGAGAGAGAGAGAGAGAGAGAGAAAGAGAAAGATAGACAGAGAGAGAAAGAGATAGAGAGAGAGATTAATAGATAGATAGATAGATAGATAGATAGATAGATAGATAGAGAGAGAGAGAGAAATAAAGAGAGAAAGAGAAGGAACAGAGACGGAAACAGGTGCGCGAGTTGGAGTCAAACACACACACACACGCACACAAAAAAGGGGGCGAAAAGGGGTGTGGGATTTTAGACATGACATTCAGCAAAGTTGTGCGGGCATGTCAATGTTTTTAAGTGGGTAGTGCGAGTGCTATACATATCCCCTGCCAAGAATACCGCACACCCTCTCTCACAGGCTCCGATTGGCTAACAGACGTCGCCACCGCCACCACCTGTAGCTCGGTACATTTTCGTGCAAAATATGCGAGAGAGAAAAGTTTGTGGAACGAACATCACTCGCCAGTAACCTATATATAAGTAGATTCGTCATCATAGAAGGAATTTTAATTCTAATGTTTCCGCGATCACCAGGCATATATTTTTTTATAATATGTTGTATGAAACCGCTGATACTACGGCAGGACTACATACGATGATGATATAAATGTAGAAGTAATAAGATAATCAAACTTAAATATATATATAAATACTTGTTAGATTACGATGAAGACTAAGATGTTAAAGACTGGAAATAAAAAGGAAGGAGAAAGACAGGAGAAAGGCAGAGAGAAAGAGGGACAAGGAAGGACGGACTCAAAAAAAACAACAGAAAAACGAAAAATATAAGAAATGGAAGAGTGAAGGGGAGACAAGAAAGGGCAAAGGATTAGGAAAGAAAGAAAGGAGTCAAGAGAGGAAGGGGAAAGAGAGAAAATCAAAGAAGAGGAGATACATGACAAGTAAAAGAAAAAGATAAACACGAAGAGAAGGTAGGAAAAAGAACGAAGACAAAAAGAAGGGAGGAAGAAGAAGAATTAATCATTAGATAATTAGCAGAGAATAAGAACGAAGAAAACAAACACAAAGAAAACAAACAAAACAACCAAAGACGAAGAAAATGAAGGAGGAAGCCGTAGACGAAGAGAAGAAAAGAAGAAATCCGATGACACCGAGAAGGGGCGAAGGGGAGAGAGGAAGGTGGTCAGAACAAACCAAGGTCGCGAGGAAGGGCATTGAGGGGTGGTCATGGCACTACCTAACGTCGAGAATTACGAGCGGGAGAATAACCAAGGTCGCGAGGAAGAGGAAGAGGACGGAGATGGGAATAAGGAAAAGGAGGAGACAAATAAGGGAAGGAGAAGGGTAGCGTGAGAAAGAGAGGGCAATAATAGATGATGGGGAGAAGCGTGGATGAAAAAAGATGGAGAATGGAATTAGAAAAAACAATAATAGTGAATTGTTATAGTGAAGAAAGGGAAATGAAATGAATGTGAATAAAGAATCCTAAGAATTAAGAAATTCTGTGAGGAGTGGGTGTGTAAGGGCTGAAGCAGATCATGACAAATGAAGGAGGGAGGAAGAGAGGATGGATAAAGCAGACAGGAGATAGAAGAAGAGGCGACGGAGGAGAAGAAGAGGATATGGAAGGTGGGAGGAAGAAATATGACGTCGGGGGGTGGGGAAGGAGGAGGAGGAGGAGGAGGAGAAGAAGAAGAAGAAGAAGAAGAAAAAGAAGAAGAAGAAGAAGAAGAAGAAGAGGGAGAAGGGGGAGGAGGAGGAGGAGGAGGAGGAGGAAAAGAAGGAGAAAAAGGAAGAGGAGGAGGAGGAGGAGGAGGGTGGGAGGGTGGGGGAGGCTTATAAGATGTAGCGGGCGCCGAGCTGTCCCGCCTCGCCGACAGCCACGAGGGGGGTCACCTCATCGTAGTACCTGGAACATGTTGCTTGTATCTTCGACTCCGATCCCCTCCCCTTAGCCCATCCCCCTTGCTCCTTCTCCCCCCCCCCCCCCCCCCGAGCTCCTTCTCGATCCTCCTCCCCTCTCACATGTTCACTTTTCTTTTTCCTCCAACCCCTCCCCTCCCTCAGCCCCTCTTCCTTCTCTTCCACTCTCCCCCCCCCCTTTCCACACGTGCTCCCTTGCTCCCATACCTACTTTTTTTTTTTTACTTCCTTTTCTTCTTCTCTTTATCCTACCATATCTCGTCCCTTTGCTCCCGTTTCTACTTCTCCTCCTCCGCCTACTCCTTAACCCCCTCCCCTTCCCTCCCTTCCCCTTCCCTCCCTTCCCCTTCCCTTCCCTTTCCTTCCCTTCCCTTCCCTTCCCTTCCCTTCCCTTCCCTCCCCTCCCCTCCCCTCCTCTCCTCTCCCCCCTTCTCTGGGTTCAACATGCAATAAAAAAATCCCAAGAACGACTTCATGCCTCACCTAACATTTTCTTCTTACCAGTGTAGGCCTTGAGAAATAGCTTCTTTTTTTTTGTCTTCTCAACTCTAATGTATCTGATATAACACATCAGCACTTAAGAAGGTTCAACAGGCAATCAAACCCCTTCAGAGGACTTCCTGGAATGTCTCCTCATCATGTAAGATTTTCTTCCTCCTGTTAATAGCCATCTCTCATGTCTTCAGTGAGTCGTCATCTCTCTTAGTATCTCCTTAAGTGTCTCTTTGTAAGGGTCTGTCTCTTACTGTTAGGCCATTTATGTTGTTCTTGAATCCAGGGAAGGATAAGGGGTATGTTCT
>NW_028234405.1:6504758-6509758 GCF_977035675.1 Penaeus japonicus | reverse complement strand
GTGGTCGGGGGAGAATCTTGAGGGAGAAAATGTGAATTACATAAGAATTGTATTGTGAATGATGGTAATAATGATGATGATGATGATGATGATAATAATGATAATGGTAATAACAATAGTAATACTAATCATAATAATAATCATAATAATAATGATGATAAGGAATAATAATAATGATGATAAGACATAATAATAATGATGATAAAAATAATAATAATGATGATAAAAATAATAATAATGATAATAGGGATGATAAGTATGACGATGATGATAATGATACTAAAGATAATGATAACAATAATAATAACAATGGCAATGATAAAAAACCTTTCGTTCATGTCTGTCAAAATAAAACATTAAAAAAAATGATATCATGTAATGTGCTTCATCACGTTCTTATTACGACAGATATCAATGCGTATCGAGAACCAGGCCAATCTGTTATCCACGGTGTCATCTTAACACGGTGTCTGTCTCTGCCACTGTCTGGCTTTTCTTTGTCTTTGTCTCTATCTCTGTGTCTGTGTCTGTGTCTGTATCTATGTCTATGTCTATGTCTATGTCTGTGTCTGTGTCTGTCTCTGTCTGGCTTCTGGCTTCTGTCTCTGTCTCTGTTACTGTCTGGCTTCTTTCTGTCTCTGTCTCTATCTCTGTCTCTGTTTCTATCTCTATCTCTATCTCTGTCTCTGTTTCTATCTCTATCTCTATCTCTATCTCTGTCTCTGTCTCTGTCCCCCCCCCTCTCTCTCTCTCTCTCTCTCTCTCTCCCTCTCTCTCCTTCTCTCTCCCTCTCTCTCCTCTCCTCTCTCCTCTCTCTTCCTCTCTCTCTCTCTCTCTCTCTCTCTCTCTCTCTCTCTCTCTCTCTCTCTCTCTCTCTCTCTCTCTCTCTCTCTCTCCCTCTCCCTCTCCCTCTCCCTCTCCCTCTCTCTCCCTCTCCCTCTCCCTCTCCCTCTCTCTCTCTCTCTCTCTCTCTCTCTCTCTCTCTCTCTCTCCCTCTCTCTCGCCCCGTGTATCTCACAATTTATGCGATCTCAGCAACACCATCCTGCTTACGTAATACTTCGCTAAAACTCAATACATTAATGGCCAACATTATGATGCTCTGTTGATCTTATGACGTTGTTTCCCTCTGTCGGGAATTTATAGTCAGACTCCGATTGTTTATACGAAAAAACAACAAACCTCTATCTGTCTAATTTAACTGGTGATATAAAGATGTCCATTAATTAGGCTATCTAATCACCCGCTGTTTAATTAGTACGATGCTGATAGCTAACACTATGAAGTGAGAAATCTCGTTATATCTAGATTAGAGACAAAAAAATATATCTTATCTTTATTTCCATCTTGATAAAACTCCCTAGGAGATTCTTATCACGTGTCACACCTTTATTGACATAATCTCTAAGTCCATGACTAAAGTTCTTTTTTTATATCTATTTCCCATTTGATAAACAGAGGTATATAATCAGCTTAATCGATAGATCAAAGTGAAGGAATATGACTCATCTGTGAGCTGGAAGTGTAAATACTGGCCTGGTGACTTTTCCTCTAATAATAAAATTCGTATCTATTGTTTTCTTATTGTATTTTCTGTTTCTTAATTTTTTGTTTCTTTATACTGCTTATTTTTCAAGTTATTATTATCATTATTCAGCAAATTACATTATTGTTTTTTCTTTTCTTTCTATCTTTCATAGCAACAAATTTCACAACGTTTCTAAAGGTTTATAAGCATCATAAAATATATTAAAAGCATTTACATTTACTTGCTGAGTCAGTAAATATCTTTTAACTGACTCTTGTACGTATACCTTACCCTCCTCCCTCCTCTCCTCTTCTCTTTCCTTCTCTTAATCTCCTCTCTCCTTCCCTCCTCTCCCCTCACCTCCTCCTCCTTCTCCTTCCCTTTTCTCCCCTGCCTATCTTTCCCCTCCTCTTTCCTTGCTCTCCCCTGTCCTCCCCTTCTCGCCCCTCCCTTTCCTTATAACAACAATATCACTACTAATAACAAGGATAACGATAGAGATAATGAGAATAATGATAATAATATCAAACAAATATACACTCCGTGAATCCCCTTGTTATGTACTGTTGTTATGATTTTGTTCGCCCTAATAATCTATTTTCCCCCGTAATGCTATTATAACTTCAAGACAAACAAGCAAAAACTTTTTTCGATTAAATTTGATGTTTGTGATGTTATATGATGTGGTGTATGTAGTGTATATTATGATATGTATATTGTATATGTTGTATGTGATGTGTATGTGTTTGGTAGGATGAGGGACGTTATGTGGGTTATATGAATAAGATGTGATGTTGAGGATGTATGTGGTATGTATGGGATGTAGGGTGTGATGTATCTGTGGTGTTTGTGTGATGTGTGAAATATGATGTAATTTGTGTATGATGTATGCTATGTATTTCTTTCTGATTTATTTTCGGTCTTGTATATAATGTGATATATCTAATCATTATAGGAAGTATAACACAATGTATATGAATACACAACTTGTATTCTTGACATTTGTGATATAACATATGACATATTTGTAATGTTATCTATAACACAGGGACCAAACACCTAAAACTAATGTTTATGTAAAAGCCTGTGAAAAAAAAAAAAATACATGCCAAGCTTTTGATATCAGGATCAATGCTGTTAACACGCACTGTGTATTAAAAAACGAGTGGATTTCCCGAAACCATATGTTGAATGTTTACATCAAAATCTCTCTCGGTTTAGCCAGTACCCCCCCTCCCCTCCCCCCACCACCATCCTCATAAAATCCCAGGTTTTAGCTTCTGTTTTTCCCACACTGAATAACCTGTTGATTTCATTATTTGTAGATAAAAAATAAGCTGTTTATAATGATTATTGTTGTTATCTTTGTATAAAGTACCATTTTTTTAGAATTAATATTTCTGCTGCTTATCTACAGTATCCAGCGTTATCATCATGGCTATCTCCTGGGAAGTGTTTTTCTGCTTGTTGATATCATCTTTTGTAATGTGATAATTATTATCTTTATCATCTTATTAATTAAATGCTGGATTTATATCATACATTATAGCATATATATAACATGACATTTACATATTATATATAATGGATAAAAGTGATGGAAGTATATGAGGGTGGTTGGGTGAGACTGAGAGAGGGGGGGGCTGGATTTTTTTACTCGCATTTATATAAGATTGTAATTAATAATGATTTTTTCTTCCTTCACTTGTACGGGAAATTAAGTGATTTCCTCTCCACTTGTAAAAGAAGTGGAATTGCTTTTAAGTCCGCTTGCACAAGAATCGGAGTTACTTTTACATCCACTTGTACAAGAAACCTTCACTTGTACAAGGAACGAAGCTGCTTTTACTTATACTTGTGCAACAACTGTATGTTTTTCATATTTACCTCCAGTGATAGAATATAAAGATTATCTGACTAAACTTACTCTTGTACATCAAATGAAACTGAAGGGACTTCATCCTACTTGTACAAGAGCCTTTGCTCAATTACCCCTCTTTGTACAAGTAGAGAAGATAAAAGCAAGTTGACTTTATCATTCACTTGTACAAGAGCGGAAAGAAAGTTGGCGGTCTCGTATCTGCATGATTAAATATAACTTCTTTGACAAGCCACTAAGGTACATAGTCATTAAATGGGATTACTGGCTTGACTACAGATGGCACCTTACTAATCACAGGGTACGCAGACAGAAGAAAGCTTGACTGATAAAAGTGATTAGTCGAGAATAATAAAAAAGAAAGAAAGAATGGACATAAAATCAACAAATATCGTCTTTAAAACCTTTAAAATAATAAAAAAGAAAGAAAAATTGGGCATAAAATCAACAGATATCTTCTTTAAAGATGTTATGATTTTTATTGCCTGAATATCAGATTGATGCTTGTAATAACTCGAAATTAGGGAAGGAACTTGCTAATTGTGGGATTAGATTGGTTACGTATATAAAAAAAAAGCGCAAATCACGACAAAAGAGGTGCTCTCTCCCTCACAAATACATAAAAAAGGGGGGGGGCGAGAGAGGGCATGGGATAGGGTGGGAGGGGAAGCTCTGTTATCAGAAGAAACTAGATAACAGTCAGGGCGTTCATGCTCTTTTTCGCCATTGTGTAACCCGGTGATAACATACAAGGGCGTATCCGTTACCGACGCCGACGCCGCCGCTGCTGCCGCCGCCGCCGCCTCAGTGAGCTGTCATTCAGATAAACTATAGTACAATTACTCTATCAGAGCGGCGTTGCGCAGCGAGGTCCCGCGCGGACAGAGACCCTCCTTCTCGCGAACAAGCGCCGGTTATGCAACTGAGGAGCAATAACCCTCAACTTTACTCAAATAGACAGAAACGGTTGTGTTCGCGCGGGAAGAGAACCTGCAACCGTGCAGTGCAATTTGGCCAGCAACACACTACGCACTGTTGGGGCTGGCCAAAGGTCAGAATTTTTCTTGGCCACCGCAGACAGACAGACAGACAGACAGACAGACAGACACATCTTCAGATACGAGACGTCGGTGACCACGGAGCAGGGGGAGATGGAGGGGGCGGGGGGGCGCAGATACTGTACCTGGACGACGGCGGAAAAGATGAAGACGGCCGCCTCCAGCAGGAGCCCCAGCAGAGCCAGGGGCACGAAGGAGCAGAACATGTACACGAAGCTAAGCCGTTCCTCCTCCATGATGAAGAGGAAGAGACTGTTCCTGAGTTTAATGCGTTTGCCGTGCTTATGTCCGAGTCGCCTGGGCTTTTCCCGCGAGGCGCTCTCACTTCCGAGAGGAGAGATCAGGAGGCTACGTTCCCGCTGCGGCTCGCGCGAGTTCTGCAGCCGAATCCGGAGGTTGGTTTCCTCGAAGTCGCTGCTCAGGCTTTGTTTACGCCAGGTCTTCTGGGGAGCGCTGGCTGAGTGGGCACTGCGCCGCCGGTCGCCGCGACGCGCTGTGAACAACCCCCGTGCTTGGACTGCAAGTCTGGTCAGCT
>NW_028234405.1:6497258-6499758 GCF_977035675.1 Penaeus japonicus | reverse complement strand
CGGATGCTTGCAGCTTCATCTGATATGCGAATGTCTCTTCTCCTTGTCTTTGAAATTGTGGAAAAGACGTTTTTTTTTCAAACTTTTATTTTGACGGTACGAATAGTATCGAGATATAAAGTAAGGGCATTATGTATTTTTTATATATATATGTATATTTTTATCTTGATCTATTGATCTTATTTTTTATATTTATTTTCCTTTTTTTTTTTTTTAGAAATACGATTACAGATATAATACGATCATATTTGATTTTCTTTGTCGTTTTTTTATGGGTAGGATAATGGTTGGGATGACAGATGGGGGGATTGAGGACAAGCTGGCTCAATACGCGGGGAATCACGCGCTCAGGCATGCATCTGTATTGCCTCCTGGTTGCAGGCTTGCAGACACGCACACGCATATATACAACCATATATATATAGACATATGTACGAACGAATGCATGAACGTATTTTCATAAACGAACACCCAAACATACAAACACACACACACACACACACACACACACACACACACATACACACACATACACACATACACACACGCAAACACACACACACACGTACACGTATGCACACACACGCGCATATATACATCACCTCCACCTCTACCCCCCCTTCCCCCTCCTAAACAAACAAATCTATGCATCGAACAAGCCACGTGTCAGAGCAGAGGGGAAGGGGGTGGGGGGTTATGAGGGGGAAGAGGGAAGTGAAAGAAGGGGAAAGAAGACGTGAAAGCAGGGATTAGAGATAGATAGATAGATAGATAGATAGATAGATAGATAGATAGATAGATAGATAGATAGATAGATAGATAGATAGATAGATAGATAGATAGAGAAAGAAAAAGAGAGATAGACAGAGAGGATACGAATGGAAAGAAAACAGAAAAAAAGGGAGAGACTAATCTAAATCAAAACCCGACCCTCCACCTGTCCAGAACTGAGTCTCCCTCCTTTCCTCCCTCCCTCCCTCTCCCCCCTTCCCTCCCCTCCCCCCATTCTTACAAAAGCTCTTGAAAGTGATCGATCACCTCACCCCTCACTTCAAACTCATCTCCAAAGGCAATAGCGGGGTTTCCCCTCTTCGACTCGAAATCACGACGCAAGCAGAAAATGACCCCAAACCACGTCACTCTGCAGTGTACCCATGCTTGGCCTGACGATCAATGGGACAATAAAAAATTGAACTTATGATTGAGTTGTTGCATAGGGTGGGAGGGAGATGTGGGGAGAGGGAGATGGAAGGAAGGAGGGAGGTGGGGGAGGAGACAGAGAGAGAGAGAGAGATGGGGAGGAAGGAGAGGGAGAGATGGGGAAGAGATGCGTAGGAGAGAGAGAGAGAGAGAGAGAGAGAGAGAGAGAGAGAGAGAGAGAGAGAGAGAGAGAGAGAGAGAGAGAGAGAGAGAGAGAGAAATGTTGAGAAAGAAGAGAGTTAGATGTTGAGGAGAGAGAAGGAGAGAGAAAGAGATGAGAAGAGGGAAGCAGGGAGACAAGGGGAAAACGGAGAGGGAAGAGGGGTGGGGATATGAGTGGAGTAGGGGTAGGGGGTGTGGGATCAGCTACTCAAGGCGAGAAGAGAGAGAGAGAGAGAGAGAGAGAGAGAGAGAGAGAGAGAGAGAGAGAGAGAGAGAGAGAGAGAGAGAGAGAGAGAGAGAGAGAGAGAGAGAGAGAGACAGACAGAGAGAGAGACGAGAAGAGGGAAGCAGGGAGAAAAGGGGAGAAGGGAGAAGGGAGAGGGGTGGGGGGGGAGAGGGTAGGGGGTCAGCTACTACAACGTCCAGTGAAGGTGTGAGTAAATTATCGAACAGGGTGACGTCATGTGCACGTTGTGTCCCTGCGTGACTCATAGTTAAGATCGAGTCATTGTGGCGGCACTGGTTGGCAGTCTCTCTGTCTTTTCATTTCTATCAATGGTTCTCGTCTCATCTCTTTTCTCTCTCTTTTTGTCTTTATTCTTTGTTTGTTTCTCTGTCTGTCTTTCTCTCTCTCTCTCTCTCTCTCTCTCTCTCTCTCTCTCTCTCTCTCTCTCTCTCTCTCTCTCTCTATCTCTCTCTCTCTCTCTCTATCTCACTCACTCACTCACATACTCACTCATTTACTCACGCACTCACTCTTTCTTTCTCTTTTCTTTCTCTTTCCTTCATTTAGCATTTTGTTTTTCGCTTCTTCTCTTTGTTCTAATTAACCCTTTTTTCGTTTTCTTTATCTTTGTCATTCTCTCTCCATATGTCACTGTGCTTGTGAGTGGTTGAGTGAGAGAGAAAGAAAGAAAGAGAGCGAGAGAGCGAGAGAGAGAGAGAGAGAGAGAGAGAGAGAGAGAGAGAGAGAGAGAGAGAGAGAGAGAGAGAGAGAGAGAGAGAGAGAGAGAGAGAGAGAAAGAAAGAAAGAAAGAAAGAAAGAAAGAAAGAAAGAAAGAAAGAAAGAAAGAAAGAAAAAAAATATATATAGAGAGAGAGAATGTGTGTTTGTGTCTGTATGTTTGGGCGTACGTGC
>NW_028234405.1:6479758-6484758 GCF_977035675.1 Penaeus japonicus | reverse complement strand
TTTTTCTCTCTGTCTCTTTCCTCTCCTCCACTTTTGATGGGGCTCCTGCGATACACGTGTCTTCATATCATTATTGTTGTGATTATTCTGTCGTTATTGCTTTCTTTTTGTTATCCTCGTTGGTGTTAGTGTTACTATGAGCATTATTATCGTTGTTGTTATTATTATCATCGTTATCCTATATTTGCTTTACCTTTCGCGTATCATCATTACTATTCAGAAGAAGAGAAAGAAAAGGAAGAAGAAAAAAGACGACAATGAAAAAAAAAATATATATATGAATAACAAAAAACAAAAAGGAATCTAATGCAACATAAGAATAAGAAAAAAAAGCATCAATGTATCAAAGCTAGCATTGCATTGCAACACACAATAAAACAGTCACCTTTTGCGTTCTTTTCTCTTCCATCATAAAAAAATCCCTTTTCATGTTGCTGTAACACCTGTTCGCTTTGACAGACGAACACCAACATCTTTTATTGATTTATATGAAAACGAACACTTTTAACTCAATTCAATTTGTTTCGTTGATCGGTATTAGCATCATGATGTTGCCGGGGTGATGTTGCATAACGGCAACAGGCTGAGATAAAACGAAAGAGAGAGAGAGAATGAGATGGAGAGAGAGAGGAGAGAGAGAGAGAGAGAGAGAGAGAGAGAGAGAGAGAGAGAGAGAGAGAGAGAGAGAGAGAGAGAGAGAGAGAGAGAGAGAGAGAGAAATAGAGACAGAAACAGGGAGAAACAAAGACAGGGGCAGAGACAGAGACATAGACAGAGAAAGAGAAAGTCAGATAGACAGAAAAAATAAGAGAGCGACAGGTTGAGAAACAGAGAGAAGAAAAAAATAGAGACAAACAAACAAACAAAAAAAAGAGAAAGAGATAAATTAAAAACAAAAGGAGAAACGGAAAAGAAGAAAGAATGAGAGAAAGAGAGAAATGTTACATTTTAAATATCACTAGTTGATGGTATGTGGGACCCCCCCCTCCAAAAAAAAAAAAAAAAAAAGAAACGAAGAAATAAATAAAAAATAAACATTGGTGCTTATAAAAAATGCTTTGTTATTTCTGGAGGTTACTGTAATGCGTTATTTCAATTGATTCACGGAAAACAAATAAAATTTCACGGCTAGTTTGATAGAAGTAGATAGATAGATAGGTATGGATGGAGACAGAGAGACAGATAGGTAGATAGATAAACAGATAGAAGGAAATATATATATATATATATATATATATATATATATATATATATATATATATATATATATATATATATATCATCTATCTATCTATATATATATATATATATTGATATATATATATCATCTATCTATCTATATATACGTATACATAGATAGATAGGCATACAGATAGATAGACAGAGAGATAGATAGAAATAAATACAGATAAATAGATATAAGTATAGATGAATAGACAGATAAATTGATAGCTAGATAGATAGATGGATATATATGTAAATAAAGAGCTAGCTAACTAGCTAGACAGACAGATAGATACAGAAAGATAGAGAGATAAACAATTATGTATGTGGATATCCATAAATGAATACATTAGATAGATTGAAAATAAGATAAACAAATGGATAGATAGACAGTTATAGATACAGATAAAGG
This sequence comes from Penaeus japonicus, assembly GCF_977035675.1. NCBI lineage: Eukaryota > Metazoa > Arthropoda > Malacostraca > Decapoda > Penaeidae > Penaeus > Penaeus japonicus. The sequence continues at coordinate 6,483,122 of NW_028234405.1, read as the reverse complement.
CACATATACGTACATACGTACTGTAGATAATTCCAAACATAGATCTATATACATACACACATACATACATACAAGCAATACAATCTATATCTCTCTATTTAAATATCTATCCATCGATCTAGCAAGCAAATGATATTTACTCAAAAACGTATATCTCATTATCCCATGCCTCCTGATGTACGAACAAGCTTCTTCGTTGACAAAGAGAAAATAAATAAAACGGTAAACATATCTCAAGAACAGTTCAAGAACGAAAGAAAAAGAAAAAAGAAAAAAATGATTAAAAAAATTTGAGTCGATAAATGTAGAAGTAAATAAAACTCAAGGTTACACACAAGCACCTGTTGTCGAAAGCAACGAAAGCGTGTAAATGAAGGACACCTGAGCAATGAGAGATAGAGAGAGAGAGAGATAGATAGATAGATAGATAGAGAGAGAGAGAGGGGGGGGGGGGAGGAAGGAAGGGAAAGAGAGAGAGAGAAATATAAACATATATATATATATATATATATATATATATATATATATATATAAATAGATAGATAGACAGATAGATAGATAGATAGATAGATAAATAGATAGATAGATAGAATTCATTATCATTGCTATTGCTTCCTATCATCATTATCATCGTTAATATGATTATTATTATGATTATGATTAACACTGTTATTAATATCATTATTATTATCATCAATATCATTATCATTGTCATAAATACCATTATCATCATTATCATCCTCATCCTCATTATCATCATCATCATCACCATCATTATCATCATCATCATCATTATCATTATTATCATTGCTATTATTGTTATTCATCACCATCATCTTTATTGTTATTGTTGTTGTTGAGAGAGAGAGTTCGGCAGACGGAGTGGCAGACATTTATGATAACACGTCTGATGAAATTAACTATTTTGACGTAAAGTGTTTTTAAGTTATGTAATATATCTATAAATATACTTCCCCCCCCTACCCTTAATCTCCTTGGCAACTAATTACTATTTTTGTTAATTAGATAAATATTTTAATAGGTGAGTAGGTGTATAAGTAAATGATATATTAATATTGTTCAGAGTACTGACTATTTTGACAGAGATGATGATCATAATGGTGGTGGTGGTGATGGTGGTGGTGATGGTGGTGGTGATGGTGACAGTAACGGGGATGGTGATGGTGATGATCTTGCCCTCTCTCTCTTCCCCTTTCCCTCTCTCTCTCTCTCTCCCTCTCTCTCTCTTTCCCCCCCTTCCTCCCTCTCCCTCTCTCCCTACTCTCTCTCTCTCTTTCTTCCACCCCTCTATCTCTCCCTCTTCCCCCGCATACTCTCTCTCCTTCTCTTTCCCCCCCCCTCTCCCTCCTCCTACTCTCTCTCTCTCTCTTTCTCCCATCCCTCTCTCTCTCCCTCATCTCCCACATATTCTCTCTCTCTCTCCCCCTCTCTCTTACTCACTCTCTCCCTCTTCCCCCCCTCTCTCCCCTCACTCTCTTACTCCCTCTTCCCCCTCCTCTCTCTCTCCCCTCACACTCTCTTACTCCCTCTCTCCCTCTCTTTCTCTCCCTCCTCCCTACTCTCTTTCTCTCTCCCTCTTCCCCCCCCCCTCCTCTCTCTCTCCCCTCACACTCTCTTACTCTCTCTCTCCCTCTTCCCCTGTCTCTCACTCTCACTCTCTCTCTCTCTCTCCCATTTCTACACATTTCCCCCAAAAACATGATCTTGTGTAACCCAATCCTTAATGACGGTTCTTCTGAGAAAGATCGAGCTCGCCTTTGCTACATCTTCTAGGAAGATATATATGTATTTCTTATATAGTTATCGTTATTATCATCATTATCATTGCTATTGCTTCCTTTCATTATTGTTATCGGTAATAGGGTTAGCGTTGTGATTATGATTATCATTGTTATTAATATCGTTGTTATTGATATTATTTTTCATAATTATTGTCATTTTCGTTGTTATCACAGCTATTGGTATTGCGATTATTATTATTATTATTATAATTGTCATTACTGCTATCATTATCAGTTATCAGTATCATTATCGTCATCAGTATCATTATCGTTATTATCATTATTATTAACATTATCATTATCGTTATCATCATCTTCCTTATCATTATTGTTATTCCTTACCATCATCTTCTATTGTTATTGTTTCCTTTATAACAACATACCGAGGACCGAAAATAAAGAAAAAGAACAAGCAAATACTAACAAAAATAGGAGGCAAGAGAAGAAGAAAGAGAATAAGAATACGAATAAGAATAAAAGAACGAGAGGCTCAGAGAGGAGGAGAAGAAGAAAAAAAGGAATAATATATATATGCTAAATGCAACAACTCATACATAATGATCGTCATTCATTTTCTTGTTGCTTACGTCATTGAATTTCCTTTTTCCTGTAGTCTACACCTTGTGTTTGCTTTCACTTTAGATGTACTAACAACAGCCTTTGTGTAATAACGTTATTGTTTTCATATATTTTGTTGTGTTATTTGAAAAAAAAAATATATTAATGTCTATTATCATTTTTAATAATATATATAAATGAAAATACAATATTAAAAAAGAAATATTAAGAAATATTAAAAAATGGAATACAGTGGTTATTTATTTGTTTATTTGTTTCATGACGTTGTTCTTCTGATCGGTTTAGCATTTATCATTTGCATTGCAATGGCAAGTGTTGCTGTCTACACGTGACGTCGTTACTTTCGATAAGGCCTTTGCATGACACACAGACCATAGTAACATTATAATAACAATCAGTAATAGCAGTACCACACATAATAATAATGACGGTTTAAAAATAACAGGAACGCTAAAACACAAACAGACTTCAACAAAACTAAGTGAAACAACAAAAAAAAAAAAGAAAGAAAAAAAAAAATAATAATAATAATAATAAAAACATAAACGACATCCCGCGTTTCCCACGATGCAGCTATGGCAGCCCCTAGTCACAGGTGCCGTAACGCCCAGCACTAAATGCGAAAGCGCTAAACATTGTTAATCCTGATGTTAGCGCTAAAAGCAGGGGAAACACATATGCACAATGGGGAGAGGGTGTGGAGGGGGTGAAAGGGGAATGGGAAAACATTTTTAAGGAAACGTTGGCAACTCTCACAACGGAAGCCCCTCCCTATGACGTGGTTATGACGTCAGTGCTCAGCATGGGTCACGAACCAATATTACACTGTGACAGTATGTTTTAGTGCTCATACGCACCAAGCACACGCACATATGTACACACACACGCACATGAACGCTCTCTCTCTCTCTCTCACACACACACACACACACACACACACACACACACACACACACACACACACACACACACACACACACACA
>NW_028234405.1:6407258-6412258 GCF_977035675.1 Penaeus japonicus | reverse complement strand
TGTGTGTGTGTGTGTGTGTGTGTGTGTGTGTGTGTGTGTGTGTGCATTTTATGTCCATGCTTGCGTATTGGAGTGTGTACTGTAGATCTGCGAGGGAGTGGACTGTTTGTATTTATAAATACACGTGTGTGCGTCTGTGTGTGTTGAGGTGGGGGGTGGGGGGTGGGGGAAGCGTATGCGTTTGTGCAGGTATATGTATGTATGTATGTATATGTGCGTGCATGTGCGTGTGTGTTACTATGCAATCGCCACACTCATTTCCGCAACAAGGGAGTCGTAAACAAACAAAACGGTATGCGAATCAACACTGCCTAGCCTACATAACACTCCCGAAACGTGAGCCACCGGGCGGGCGGTACGGCCTGCTCCCTTTCTTGCCTTTAGCCCTACCCTGCCCTGCCCTGCCCTGCCCTGCCCTGCCCTGCCCTGCCCTGCCCTGCCCTGCCCTGCCCTGCCAGGTACTCACAGCTTACTCCCGAGTCGGGCTTCTTGGTGACTCTGCCAGAACTTCTCCCAGAACGTAGATCGGCTCTTGATGCGGAGCGCCGAGGTGGAGAGCGTGCGGGGCAGCTTCTCGCGGCCCGCCATGTCGTACAGGTCGGGGAACGAGTGATTGACGGTGAGATTCTGCCGTAATGTGGAGCCCGGAAGCTCAAGGTCCATAGACAGGTGGTGGGCGTGGGCGTGGGCGGGGTGGTTGGAGGCCTGCGGGTGGAGGGAGGTCGCGCCTCCGAGCGAGTCTGACCTTTCCCTGAAGGAGAAGCTGCGCTGCGGGAGGTGCTGGTCGCCGTCAGGTCGCTGTGTAATGCGCCGCGAGCCCCGCACCAGGTCCAAGCTCGACTGCTTCCCTGGCACCCGCCCACACCCGTACTCGGTGGACACCGTCCGCCCGCGGTACCGGAAGGGGTTGCCTTCTCGCCGCCCCCCTGGCCCTCGCCCTTCCACCTCGCCCTCCTCGCTGCTGCCGGCGCAGGAGGCCGGGCCGCTCGCCAGGAGCGCCCCGGCCTCCTCGTGGGAACCCGGAGGCTCCTCCAGTATTACCCGTTTCTGGGCCACGTCGCCGGAGATACTGACGATGTGGCAACTCCCGAGTGGCAGCACAACACCTCAGTGTGATAAGAGAAGGTCGCCCGGCCAGCACTCGCCACTCAGCGCCCGGCACTCGACGGCCGGCAGTGGCGGCGGCGGCGGCGGCGGCGGTGGCGGCGAGAGGGGCTCGGCCGCCACAACACACTGCGCACACGTGTGCTCTTACTCCACGCAACCTACATGGGGTGGCGGTGTTGCCCTCCGCGGCGACTCGAGCTCCCGCCGCCCTTCAGCCGGGCTCCCACAAAGACAGGCGAGGCTCACGCAGCGTCCGCGTTCCTCCTTCGGCGCTCGAGGAGGCGTCCTCGTCGCCGCACGTCCGTGACAATAACGCCTCGGATCAATAGCAAGGAAAGTCAGTGTTTTCTATGTGAAATGCGGCTCGGTAGTCGCTGAGCGGCGCCGGGACAGGTAGTGGCGGCGGCGCTGGCCTTGGCACCAGCAGTAACACCTCCTTCCTGAGGTGCGCCACTCTACATCACACACTCATACACACTATTCCTGGCACCGAACCCCGTCGTCCCCCTCAGCTGACGGTAGAAGAGGGACGGAGGGAGGGAGGGAGGCAGGGGCTGGGGGGGCCACACGCGCGCTGCTCACCCGCCACCCCCCCTCGTCTCTCTCTCTCTCGCCACGAGCCTCTCCTCTGCCTCACACACGCTCGACGAGGGCAACCCTGCTGCAGCCTCGGGTCAGCCTCCCCATCACACGCTCGCTGAGCACAGCACCGCCAACAGCGACAACAACAATAACAAATAAACAAACAACAACAGCGATACAACACGACACGGAGCGATCGACACCGGCGATCTTACGTGCGTCGAAAGGACTGGCTACGGGACGCGCTAACTCTGCGGGCTCGCACATCTAACTGAACTCTCGGTCGGGCCGCGGCCACTAGCTACCTCCTCCCCCTTCCTCCCCTTACCCTCCCCCCACACCCACCCCACCCCTCGTTCCTCCTACCGTTCTTACTCTTCCTAATAAACCGCAAACACACCATTAAAACCCGTTGCGCGTTTGCCATTTTCACCGACAAGTCATTTTCCGCCGTCAGATATGTCCAACAAAGACCACCGGAAGCGCACATCATAAAACCAACAATGCAAACATCAAACACATCACTCACGTATATTAGCACATCATCTATTTTACAACGTACTCTCCAAGATCCTTTCCCTTCAATAATTGACATCCTCCCAAACTCGGGGTTTCTTAATCGTGACGAGTAGGAATTAAGAGACAAAGCCGTGACCGAACTCGATAACGTGACAGTGAGAGAAGCTTTGGATTCACCGTTACTTATGTGCGTGTGTGTGTGTGTGTGTGTGTGTGTGCGTGTGTGTGTGTGTGTATGTGCGTGCGTATGTGTGTATGTAGAAAGACCGTGAAACCAAGACTAATGCGATTAAGTAAATGTACTTGCTGCATGATATTCACAAAGGACAGTAAAGGCAGATGATGGATAATTTAGCGGATATAAGATGAATGTATAAAGCATTGGCTAATACAGTTGGATGCGCGTGTATACATATATATGAGGATAAATAGATAGATAGATGGATAGATAGATAGATAGAGAGATAGATAGATATAAAGATAGATAGATAGATAGATAGATAGAGAGAGAGAGAGAGAGAGGATGGGGTTGGGTTGACAAAGAGATAGAGAGCGAGAGGGAGGAAGGGAAAGACAGAGAGAGATAGAGAAAGATAAAGAGAGAGAAAAGTAGAGATAGAGAGATAAATACAGACAAATGACAGATAGATAGATACTTGAAACAAAGTTGTGACAAGGAATGTGTGATTGTACACATGGTCGCATCCGGTGCAGGTGCGTTTCGTGTGTATCATTGTTTTATTCATAGTTTTCAGATATGTACAAGACGGCGTTATGTAAATGTATATACGCAGACCTAGCTGCGTACATACACACACCTATAGCACACACAAACACACACACACACACAAACACACACACACACACACACACACACCCACACAAACACACACACACATACAAACACACACAAACACACACATACACAAAACAATGATAAAAAATACACACTCATTTCCCTTACTCAGCTGCAGTACACGTGAGGTGTACATTGTAAAAAAAAAAACAAAAAAACTTAAAGGTCAACGTTACACATGACCGCGAGGTGGGGTAGGGGGGGGGGTCAGGGGGGTAGGAACGAAGGCAGGTGGAGGGGAGGGGGGGGGTAGGAAGTGGGTGGAGGAGGAGGAGGATATGTGTATGTGTGTGGGTGGGGTGGGGTGGGGAGGGAGAGGGGCGTGTGATTGAGTGGGGGTGGGGTGTGGGGTGTGGGGAGGTGGGAGTGTGTGGGAGGGGAGGGGAAAGTATAGTAGGAGGTGGGGGAGTGTGGGAGTCTGGGGAGAGGTGGAGGAGTGTGGGAGGAGTGTAGGAGGAGGAGAAGGAGTGTGGAAAAAAAAAATGGGAGTGTTGGAGAGAATAGCAAGGATTGGGAAACACGAGGGTGGGGGGGGAGGGGGCGTGTTCGAGGAGCGTGGAGTGTGGGGGAGAGTGGGACGGAGGGGGAAACTGGGGGGAGGGGGGTAGGAACGAATTGAGGTAGGGGGGAGGAGTAGGAAGTGGGTGGGTGGGTGGGGAGGATATCTGTGAGTGGGGGGGGGCATGTGAACGAATAGGGGAGGGGTGAGTGTAGGGGTGTGGGGGAGATGGGAGTGTGTGGGAGGGCAGGTGGACGAATGTGGGAGAGTGGGAGAATCTGGGGAGAGGTGGAGGAGTGCGGAGGAAGGGGAAATACGGGTGGTGGTGGTGGGGGGGGGGAGTTGGGGTAAAGGTGGTTATAAGATGTCAATGTTGGACAGAGTGTGGTGGAAGAGGGAAACACGGGGTGGGTGGGGGTGTGGGAGAGGTGACGAGAGAGTGTTGGAAGGGAGGGGGGGTAAGTGGTGGTAAGGGGACTGTCAGGTGCCAATATGGGAGAGAATGGGGAGGAGGGAGGAATGTACGAAAGGGTGGGAGAGTATTAGCTGAAGAGGGAATGGGAGAGGCGAAAGAGGAGAGCCAGCGAGGAGAAGAGGATAAATGTATACATATATCTGTGGGCGTGTGGGCGTGGATGTTCAGAATCACCCATGACTCGCACATCCGCAAAGGGGAAAATAACCCAGTTTTGCAGGAAGTGCAAGGGAAAAAGGCCCTTATTGCGGAAAGCAAAGTGTGTAGAAGAGAAAAAAAATGGGAGTAACGAGATCTATTGTCTCTTGGTAAATAATCTGATTTTCAAAAAGGCATCTAAGACTTATTTTAGAGAAAGAGATATATATAGAGAGATAAAGATAGTGAGAGAGAGAGAGAGAGAGAGAGAGAGAGAGAGAGAGAGAGAGAGAGAGAGAGAGAGAGAGAGAGAGAGAGAGAGAGAGAGAGAGAGAGAGAGAAATGGAGAGAGAGAGAGAAATGGAGAGAGAGAGAGAAATGGAGTGAGAGAAAAATGGAAAGAGAGAGAGAAAAGGAGAGAGAGAGAGAGAGAGAGAGAGAGAGGGAGAGAAAGAGAAAGGGAGAGAAAGAGATGGAGAGAGAGAAAGAGAGAGAAGAGAGAGAGAGAGGAGAGAGAGAGAAAGATAAAAGGATAGATTATTTATAGAGAGAGAGAGAGAGAGAGCCGAGAGAGAGAGAGAGAGAGAGAGAGAGAGAGAGAGAGAGGAGAGAGAGAGGAGAGAGAAGAGGAGTGAGAGAGAGAGAGATAGATATGATAGAGATAGATAGATAGAGAGAGAGAGAGAGAGAGAGGAGAAGCGCGCTGAGAGAGAGAGAGAGAGAGAGAGAGAGAGAAGGAGAAAGAGAGAGAGAGATAAGGAGGGAGTGAGAGAGAGAGGAGAGAGATAAGAGAGAGAGAGAGAGGAGCGTGAGAGAGAGAGAGA
>NW_028234405.1:6381944-6384444 GCF_977035675.1 Penaeus japonicus | reverse complement strand
ACACAGGAAAGGAGGGCCGCACGCAAGATGTACATCCCATTAGTATAATTCCAGTCCCCCCTCCTCCCTTCTTCCCCTTCCCTCCCCCCCTCCCTTCCCTGTTCTCCTACCTCTTCGCCCTGCCCCTCCCCCTTCCCTTCTCCCTTCTTTCCTTTTGCACTCCCCCTCCCTTCCCCCCTTCCCTTCCTCTTTACCCTACTTCTTCTAATTCCCATTCATCTTCCCCCTCCCCTTCCCTCCTCCTTCCCATGCCTCTCCCCCCTACCCCTCCCCCAGTCCCACCCTTTCATCTCCTCCTACATAAAACATCACCTTTTGAACTTGTTCCTATCTGGGTGGGTATTGTGTGTGTTCGTTTGTATGTGTGTATGTTTCAATCTCTGTGTGTTTACAAGGTTTTATCTTTTCCGTCTCTCTTTCATCTCTGTTGCTCTCTTTACTTTCTTTTTCTCTTTATCTTCCTTCTTTCCTCTATGTCTCTTTTCTCTTTCCTCTCTTTCATTCATTCTCTCCTCATCTTCTCCCGCCCCTCTTCTCTTTTGCCCCTCTTTTCCCTACTTTCCTCTTTCTCTCTTCCCTTCCTTTTCCTCTTTTCTCTTTCTCCTTCCATTTTCTCTTTCTCTCCTTCTCTTTCTCTTTTCTCTCTCTTTCCTCTTTGTCTCCTCTTCTCTCCCTTTTCCTCTCCTCTCCTTCCCTCCTTCTCCTTTCTCTTTCTTCTTCTCTCTCTCTCTCTTCTCCTCTCTCTCACTCCTCATCACTTCCTCTCACCTCTCATCACTCACTCTCTCATTCATCACTCACTCCTCACTCACTCACTCACTCACACTACTCACTCACTCACTCACTCACTCACTCTTCCCTCTCTCTCTCGCTCTTTCTTTCAGTCCTCACATCACCACTCACTATCACACTCACTCCACCCACCCAACAACTCACCCACCCACCCACCCACCCACTCCACTATCATCACTCACTTCACCACCGCTACCCACCACACCCCACCCACCCACCCTCCCACTCATCTACTCACTCACTCACTCAACTCACTCACATCACCCCCACCCACCCCACCCACCCACCCACCTACGCCTACCCACCAGACCATCACATACTCACTCACTTCATTCACCTCACCCTAACTCACCCAATCACCTCACAGCACGCCACTCACTCACTCACCCACTCACTCACTCACTCACTCACTCCCTCGCGCACGCCCGAAACGTAAGCCTATTTATTTATGTATATGAACCTATATATGTTAGTCTCTGTATAGAAAAGTTTCTCGCCTTATGAGAATGTGGGCGAGCGCGTGGGCTTTCCCTCAATACAGTACGGACAGCTAAGATTAACATAAATGATACATTGCAGTTCTTACGCTAGAGATGATGAAATTATCATATTCCTGATCATTATCGATATTCGCTTAATTTCAGATAATTAAGCTCATATCATTAAATCTTCTTCTTCCCTCCTTCTCATTACTGTCGTAATTATCACCGGAGCTGCTGCATTAATTCAATGTGAAGAAAAAAACAAAACGAAAGAGAGGGAGAAAAAATGGTGAGATACCTAATCATTTGCAGAGGGAGAGGAAAAGGAGAGAGGTAAGATAAAGAGAGACAAATATGTACATTATATTTATTTATTTATATCATATATCTAAATGATCTATTATATATAGATATAACTTAGATTTAATCTCACATTGTATATCTCTCTCCTCTCTCTAAATATCTATATCAATATTTATTTATCTATCTATCTAAATATCTATATATTAAATACGCTATCTATCTTCTCTGTCTCTCTCCACACACACAAACACTACTTTTTTAACACACACACGAACACACACACACACACACACACACACACACACACACACACCACACACACACACACACACACAACACACACACACACACACAGCACAACGTACACACACACACACACACACATCACACACACACACACAACACACACACACACACACACATACACACACACTCACAGGCTCACACAACCCACTTAGTTTTCTATATATTTGTTATTCATATATAATATATCTTATATATATTATATATAGTTATATTGTTTTAATTATATTATATATGGTGTGGATTTGAGTAGAGTAGGACAGACAGAGAAAGAGATGATAGAGACAGAGAGAGAACGGATTCAGTGAAGAGAGAGAGAAACCGGCAAAGCTAAGTTCCGGGTTGTGGTTTTCGGGTATTCACGCCCGCGACCCGACGGTGGCCTCTACTACTCCACCCACGCCCATCCAGCCCAGGGGGAGGGAGGGAGGGAAGAGGGGGGGGGAGAAGGAGTGTTGGGTGAGGAGGAGAATAATTATGAGGAGGATGACGATTATCATTATCATTACAATGATAGTAATAAAAATCATAATAATACTAATTATAATAATGATAATGATGATAATAAAAATGGTAGTTAGAATGATGATGATGATGATAATTATGATGATAATGATAAT
>NW_028234405.1:6369444-6371944 GCF_977035675.1 Penaeus japonicus | reverse complement strand
ACAGGCAGAAAAACAAACAGACAGACAGACAGAAAGACAAATCGATAGACCCAGCCCATGGACAGACAGACAAATAGATAGATCCAGCCCATAGACAGACAGACAGACAGACAAATCGGTAAATCCAGCCCATAGACAGACAGACAAGCACCCAGACAGACAGACAGACAAATCGGTAAATCCAGCCAATAGACAAACAGACAGACAGACAGACAAACCGACAGACTTAGCGCCATATCCCCTTTTCGTCGTCGGAAAGAGTGTTGCCATGCTCGCTTGACCTTCATCTTGTCTTCGGAGTCATGGCTGGAGAAATATGAGCAAGACGGGGCGGAAAACATGCTTTGGTGTGTCAAGAAGAAGAAAAGAAGGTGAAGAAGAAGATGAAGAATGAGAAAATGAGAAAAGAAGGATAGGAAGAAGATGAAGAAAGAGAAAAGGAGAAAAAGAAGGAGGAGAAGAAGATGAAGAATGAGAAAATAAGAAAAGAAGGAGAGGAAGAAGATGAAGAAAGAGAAAAGGAGAAAAAGAAGGAGGAGAAGAAGATGGTGAATGAGAAAAGGAGAAAGAGAAGGAGGAGAAGAAGATGAAGAATGAGAAAATAAGAAAAAGAATTAGGAGAAGAAGATGAAGAAAGAGAAAAGGAGAAAAAGAAGGAGAAGAAGAAGATGAAGAAAGAGAAAAGGAGAAAAAGAAGGAGGAGAAGAAGATGAATTGGAAATCAGAAAAAGGAGAAGAAGAAGATGAAGAAAGAGAAAAGGATAAAAAAAAGAAGAAGATGAAGAAAGAGAAAAGGAGAAAAAGAAGGAAAAGAAGATGAAGAAAATAAGAAAAGGAAGGAGAAGAAGAAGATGAAGAAAGAGAAAATAATAACAATAATAATAAGAAAAAATGTTAGTTACATGTACGTGTTTTCTTGATTCGATAAATGCACGCAGGAGCTAATAAATACGTGAGTGGGTATACATAGACACCTGTAAAAGAAAGGGACACAAGTACACACATATGTATTATAAAAAGAAAAGAAGAGGATAAAAACCCACACACATTCACAAAAACGCATACACACACATCGATTCACCCAACACAATCACACACATACACACATACATACACACACACACACACACACACACATACACACACACAGATACACACAAACACAAACATACACACACACACACACACACACAAACAAACGAATACACATATACGTATACACATCCAGGCACATCGATCCCAACAAGACGCACCCGTCCCTACGTCATCAATGCAGAATGACGTCATCAATGCGGCATGACGTCACGATATGTTTACTGCATCTTTCGTTCCCCTTTTTTTCTTACAGTTTTCGCCATTTCATTCGCTATCTATCAATCATCATCAGTCACCTGTCACATCAATTCAACTTGACATCATCAAGTGTCTTAAAATACCTAGTTATTTAGTCATAAAGATACATGAATGTCAGACAGCTAGTCAACATCAGCGCACGTGGTGTGTTATTAATCCGTCAGTCAATAGTTCCAGATGTGTCACGCTACTTCCACCTTGCATCAGTCGACTCGCTCCTGAGAGCAATTATAGGTTTCTTACGGACAAAAGATGCATGGAATCACGCACTTACGGACAGACAGACAATTACACGCATAATTGGATACATATATGGTTTCATAGTCATAAAAAAAAACATATATAAACGTACATAAATACATATGTATACATGAATATTTAAAAACACACAAACACACACATAAACACACACACACACACACACACACACACAAACAAACAAATGCACAAACAAAACACAAACAAAATAAACGCATGCATGATAACCTTCGCTAAGAAACAAGAAAGGACTAGATGACAGACATACCTTTCTACACCCACACCAATCAAAGGCTTCTCTTCTCCTCCCTCACTCCCTCCCTCCCCCCTCCCCTTCCTCTCTCCCTCCTCCCTCCCTCCCTCCCTCTCTCCCCCCTTCCTCTCTCCCTCTTCCCCCCTCCCTCCCTCCTCTCTCCTTAAAGACTCGTGCACATCTCCCTACTGCCCTTCCCCCACTCCACCCCTCTCTCTCTCTCCACCTTCCCCCTTCCTTCCCTCCTACTCTTATCATTTACCCTCCCCTCCCCCCCCCCTTCCCCTCCTTCCTTCCTTCGGTCTTCCTAAAAAAAAAAGAAGAAAAAAAAAACACATCTTGGACGGGATTGGCAAGAACATGATCATCCTGAGGTTAATTAACGATGCCAAGGTCGTGTAGGACTTTGGCTGTTCCACAAGGAGCCCTTTAACCCCTCCTGTTTATTCCCCCTTCTTCTTCTCCTCCTCTTCTTCTTCTTCTTCTTCTTCTTCTTCTTCTTCTTCTTCTTCTTCTTCTTCTTCTTCTTCTTCTTCTTCTTCTTCTTCTTCTTCTCCTTCTCCTTCTCCTTCTCCTTCTCCTTCTCCTTCTCCTTCTCCTTCTCCTCCTCTTCTTCTTCTTCTTCTTCTTCTTCTT
>NW_028234405.1:6359444-6361944 GCF_977035675.1 Penaeus japonicus | reverse complement strand
GCGAGAATGAGAGAGAGAGAAAAAAAACGAGATCAAGAGAACACACACACACACACACACACACACACACACACACACAAGAATCCCAAAATCAAACCTTCGCCCTAAGGAAGTCAAAAGATCCTCAACAGAAGAATCGCTGAGGCAGAAGAAGAGACGTAATTTGTGGATTTTTTTTTCCTTGCACTGAAGGACTTTTGGAAGAGTGAAACCACGGGCCGGTCTCGCGAAGGTACAGAGAACGAGAATAATACCTTTAATTTTCTCTCGTTTTTTTTTTTTTTTTTTTTCTCTTTACTTTTTCTTCTCTTTTATTTATTTATTTTCTCTTCGTTTTTTTTGTGTCTCTTTCACGAAACAATACTTTTGCATTCACTTTATGTTTTTTTTTAGTTTTTTTTTTCTTTTTCTTTACTGTCTATCTCTATTACGATGAAAACACAATAACAGAAACATTTTACGAGATAAAACTTTCTTGTTTTAACGGTATTCAACGAAATGCTTTGGCTTCAAAAGATACATGATAGTTTACAAACTAAGCCATGAAGAACACAAGGCAACAAATCTACGAGCGAGAAAATATTCTTTTGTTCTCTTTGGTCGAAGAACAATACTTTCCACTAAGTGCATTACCGTAAATATACTGCACGGTTGGGTCGGTTGAACAATAACATAATGAACTTTGCAGACACACACACACAAAAGGGGAAAAAAGGAAAGAAAACAATGAAAATGAAATATGTATGAAGTATCTTTTATAGTAAAAGAACGAGAGAGAGAAATACACCAGGACAATTGTTAAGTGTATTACTTAAATAAAAGGTAATATAAATTATGAATAAATACATATATACAAACATACATACATCCTTCCGCCCATGTATATATATATATATACACACACACATACACATACACATAAACACAAACACACACACACACACATACACACAAACACAAACACAAACACACACACACACACACACACACACACACGCATTCACATACACGTATGTATAAACACATGTATGTCTGTGTATGTGTGTGTGTGTGTGTGTGTGTGTGTGTGTGTGTGTGTGTGTGTGTGTGTGTGTGTGTGTGTGTGTGTGTGTGTGTGTGTGTCTATGTGTTTGCGGGCGTTGTTTGTGTGACATAGTAAATTAAATTCAAAATAAAGTTTGATGTACAGAGGAGTGCGGACATAGGATGAAAATAACAAAATAAAAAAAATGTAAACAATAAACATCATAATAAATATACAATGAGAGAAAGTTCATATATTGGAGTATGAATAGGAGAAATGAATGTAAATATGTAAAGTAAAATAAAACATGATATAAAGGCAATAAAGATGCAAGAAAGATATCATGTAACACTGGAATGCAATAGGGAAAATAGATCACATTCACTCTGTAATATTGAATATAGCTCACTGCAGGAAAAGACGAAACTGAAATTTGAAGAAAAAAGTTGTGCATCTCAATATAAGTTTGCGTGTATGTGTGGGGACGTATAAGAACTAAAAAAAAATCTTTTTTTTTCTCTCTCCTCTCTTTCTTTCTCTCTCTCTCTGTCTTTCTCTCTCTCTCTCTCTCTCTCTCTCTCTCTCTCTCTCTCTCTCTCTCTCTCTCTCTCTCTCTCTCTCTATATATATATATATATATATATATATATATATATATATATATATATATATATATATATATATATACATACACACACACACATGTATATATCTATATATCTATCTATCTGTCTATCTATCTATCTATCTATCTATCTATCTATCTATCTATCTATCTATCTATCTATATATATGTATATATATGTATATATATGTATATATATATATATATATATATATATATATATATATATATATATATATATATAAATGCCCAAATACGCAACCAGACGCAAGCACTCCATCACAACCGACACGCCAGACGAACTTCCCCCAAAAAATAACAAGAGAAACGAAGACAGAGATGAACCCACAAATAAAGAAAAACAAAACAAAACAAAAAAAAAGCAGTACAAAAAAAAGAAAGAAACATAATGAAAGAAAAAGAAGAGAAAGTCGAGAGAAGAAACAGAGTAAAGGAAAATTGCGTAACCGATCAATCATCAAACTGATTCTCTCACAGACGCGTTGATATGCAAAAGCTATCTATCACTGTCCAATATCGAAGGAAGGAGTAGGGGGGGGGAGTGGAGGACGAGGAGAGGGGTGGTAGGGTGTAGGCAAAGTGAAGAGCGGTGGAGTGGGGGGAGGGGGGAGGGAGGGAGGGAGGGAGGGAGGGAGGGAGGGAGGGAGGGGGGAGAGAGGGGAGGGAGGGAGGGAGGGGGGGAGGGAGGGAGGAGTGGAGGAGGAGGAGGAGGAGGAGGAGGAGGAGGAGGAGGAGGAAGTGAGGATAAGGTGGATGAGAATTGAAGGGTAGGGGGATGGAGGGAGAGGGGAGGAGGGGTGTGAAGTGATGGGTAGGGGATGGGGAGAGGG
>NW_028234405.1:6344444-6346944 GCF_977035675.1 Penaeus japonicus | reverse complement strand
CATGACACCGAATCACCGTACCTGTGTCGCCTGGGCCCGTCACGGAATTTACGACACTTGCGACAGATCCGTGACGAAGAGCGTCTCGGCCGTTGCGGTGAGGGCGTGGGCGTACCCTCCTGGAACGTGCAGATCTTGCGAGAGGGCGGGAGGTCGTGGGGTTGGGCGGCCGCAAGCCACGCCCACCACACGGACACCATCACCGAGAGCATGGTGGCCGCCCCTCCTCAGCAGCACCATACATAACACGGCACCATACGCTCGCTCGTGCTCTCTTACGGTCTCGCTTACGGTCGCTGTCGAGCCCTTTCTCTCTATCTCTCTTCTTATCTAATCTTTGCTTTTCAATCTCTTTGTCTTTGGTTTTATTCTTATCTATTCTTATTTTCTTTTTTTTTATCTTTTTGTTATCTTTTTCGATCCGCCCCTGTGTTGATAAAATGGGTATTTGACACTTTGGGACATACAATGGACACCTACGCTTATATTGTGCCAGTAGACAAAGGGAAAGCCACGTCAATTATCATAAGGAATTTTATCTCTTTTGAATCTTTTTCTCTCGAAATTTTAATTGGAAGAATACACAGACGTGGACATCACACTACACACTTATATATATGGGAAGGAAATCCTTGCACACTTATAATTAGGATTTATTTTTTTTCTTCTAACAATTTCCTAATGGGGACACACTATTACAATTCCCCCTTAAATGACTTTAAATCATTTCTCCCTTGTAGAGGGGGTGGGGGGAGGGGGGGTAAGGTGAGAAAGGCAGGTCCTAAAACACTTTAGATAAATGACCCCCTTTTCTCATTTCACGTTTCACGGAAAACACCCCTATTTAGTAGATATTTTCATTATTCACTATACACTCTACCAGCACACCTTACACTATTACAGCAACGAACTCCACCTCACTATATGTCACCACTTCGTTATAAGCGTGATGAGGTCGTAGAGTCACTCTGGGGTCCATGTAGCTCACATTTTCCACTTGAAAAGTACCCCATAAGTTTATTTAGCCTTTGAGATATCATAGCAACCTTCCTGTTATGATATTTTTTTGTAATTTGTTCACCTGTTTTCGGAATAAAGATAGATTTAGATTCGTGATCGATCACAATAGGAAAATACTTATGTCCTTGAGAAAAATGTTATTGTTATATTTTTTGTTTGCTTACGTCGTATATACATATATATACATATATATATATATATATATATATATATATATATATATATATATATATATATATATTTATATATATATATATATATTTGTATATACAGGTATATATATATATATATATATATATATATATATATATATATATATATGTACATATATATATATATATATATATATATATATATATACATATATACATACCCATATGCATATGTATGTATGTTTCTATATGTTCATATGGTAAACATCCCGAAAACAAATAAATAAATAATATAAAAGTACTACAATTCATGTCACTGACATAAAAAAAAAAGTTTGAGTCTTCCTTTCCCACCATCCCAATATTAGATGAAATAGAAGGGAGATAAGGAGAGAAAAGGAAGGAGAACGAAGGGTGTAAGGGGGGAGGGGGTAAGGGGGGAGGGAGGGAGGGAGGGAGGGAGGGGGGGTAATAAATGCCAGACATAGCATGGAGCATAACTCAAAAGCCGAAGCAAAACCATGCTCAGATGTTCATGCTGTTATACATGTGTATTCCCCCTTTCGGTTACTATGCCAAGGTCGTTCTCGCAGTTGATGGCGATTCATTTTTCGGTGTTTTGTTTGTTTATTTCTCTGTATGTATTTCAAAAAATGTTAACACACACATACAAACAAGTAAACAAACAAGTAAACACACACCCACACAAACACCCACACCTACAAACGGCACTAAAGTTTGATAGAATTCATTACAGTTCTTTTCACTATGATAAAAATACTTGTTTATATAAAATGTGTTTTTTTTATTAGGATCATCAATGCTATACTGATAATTCTCCTAAGTTTGAATGTGGGGCGAGGATGTATGTATGTGTGTGTGTGTGTGTGTGTGTGTGTGTGTGTGTGTGTGTGTGTGTGTGTGTGTGTGTGTGTGTGTGTGTGTGTGTGTGTGTGTGTGTGTGTGTGTGTGTGTGTGTGTGTGTGACATTATCCTCTCCTCTTTCAGTAACTATTCTATTCTTTCTTATCTCAATAAACTTCCATATCTTAACACCTTCATTCTTCATGACCACATCTGCCTACATGTTTCTTTTCCTGCTACATTTCCCTGTCTCCATTAAACGAATTAAGGTCTGTAATCTCCTATTCTAAACCTTACTTTCATTCTCTTCCTCTCCTCACTTCTCGTTTATTTTGTTTTCTATTCTCATTAGTATCGTTAAATTCTATGCCGGGGATTCGCTTAAATTCAACTATAATTATAGTCGCTTTTAATTACTTTAATTACGTAAATAGTCCTAAAGGTTTGTGGCTATTGCATTACGT
>NW_028234405.1:6316944-6334444 GCF_977035675.1 Penaeus japonicus | reverse complement strand
ATGATAAAAATAATCATCACAAAAAAATGAAAATAACAAACCGTTGAATGACATGACCATAATATCTTTAATTCGAAAGTATAACTTTTGACGCAGCCATGATAATAACAGTTACGTGTCTAATATGAACCTTAAATCTAAAAGTAAATAATTATGATAAGTCTATAATGAAATATGTAAATAGATATGCAAATAAGTAAACATAACACGAACGATCATACGTGAAAATCCCACGAAATACGAAAGATGATACGAAAAAATAAAGGATAAAGTGATAGCATACAAATGTAAAAAATGATGATAATAACAAATCAATCATGAGATATATAAATCAATGATAATATTCTCATCATTACATATATGAATATCAACGTAAAGGAAGTGAAAAATCTATCGAAACAAAGTGTCTATGTGCCCTTGTATGTTCCCCCCTGTCTTGTCTCTTACTAGTGCCGGCGTCGCCCCAGGCACCTTATGTTTATTAGCGCCGACCTTGAGGTTTCTCTCCCCTCCCCTCCCCTCCTCCTCTCCTTACTCTCTCCCCTTCCCCCTCTCCTTACTCATTCTCTTCCCTCCCCCTCTCCCTACTCGTTTTATCCCCTCCCCTCTCCTTACTCACTCTCTCCCCTTCCCTCTCCTTACTCATTTTCCTCCCCCTCCTCCTCTCCCTACTCATTCTCTCCCCTTCTCCTCTCCTTACTCATTCTCTTCCTTATCCCCTCTCCCTACTCATTCTCTCCCCTCCCCTCTCCTCTCCCCACTCACTCTCTCCCCTTCTCCTCTCCCTACTCATTCTCTCTCCTTCCCTCTTCTTACTCACTCTCTCCCCTCCCCCTCTCCCCACTCACTCTCTCCCCTTCCCTCTCCCTGCTCATTCTCTCCCCTCCCCTCTCCCCACTCACTCTCTCCCTCCCTCGCACAGGTCTCTTCCCTCCTTCCATCTCCTTCTCTCCTTTTCTCCATCTCCTCCCTCCTCCCTCCTCCCTCCTTCTTCCTCCTTCTCTTTCCCTCCCTCCCTCTCTTCTCTCCTCCTCTCTCCTCCCCCCCCCCCTCTCTGTCTTCTCTCTCTCTTTCCTCCCTCTCTTTCTCCCTTGCTCCCCCTTTCCTCTCCTTCCCTCTCCTCCTCGGAGGTAACTGGGGATTGGGAAGTTGGGGTAGAGGAGGGGGCGAAGGGGAATAGGGAAGTGAGGGGAAGAGAGGAAATAGGGAGGGGTGGGGCGGAGAGGAAAATGGGAGGAGAGAGGAAAAGAGATAATGGGGAAGGGAGAAAGAGAGAGGGTATTAATAGGGTAGAGGGAGAGAGAGGATGACGATAATGGGTGGAGGAAGATGGGATGAGTAGACGAGTAAGGGTGAGGAAGCGGATGGGAAGATAGGGAGGAAAAGGAAAAGAAAGAGGGAATAAGTAGAGGGGAATAATAGAGAGAATGATAATGCCAACAGGTAGAGCGGCGTTTGGGTGACAAGAGAGCACGTAGGGAGGGGGAAGAGGGAGGAGATAATGAGGGGCAGTGTGAGGGGGAGAGGGAGTGGGTGAGGATGAAAGGGAGGAGGGAAGGGAGGGTGGAGATGAGATGATGAGGGGGAGAGGGAGGGGAGAGGGGAGAGAGGGAAGGGTGAAAATAAGAAGATGAAGAGTTGAGAGAGAAGAGAGAGGAGAGGAGATGATGAGGGTGTAGGGGGCAAAGGGAGGGGCAGAGGGAGGAGCAGAGGGAGGGGCAGAGGGGGGGAGGGGAGGGGGAAGTTAAAGCGACCACGATGACGAAGGTGATGGTGTCGGAGCCGCATTCCACGGTTGATGGTGATATTCTTTTCCCACATGTCATTCTTCCAGACCTTCAGAGGCGGCGGGAGATCTCGGTTTTGCAAACGATACTTACATAAGCACACATATAGACGCACACATACGCACATGAGTACACATACACACACACACACATATCTATATACATATATAGATAGATACAAAGATAGGTGTGTGTGTATGTGTGTGTATGTGTGTGTGTGTGTGTGTGTGTGTGTGTGTGTGTGTGTGTGTGTGTGTGTGTGTGTGTGTGTGTGTGTGTGTGTGTGTGTGTGTGTGTGTGTGTGTATATATATATATATAGATATATATATATATATATATATATATATATATATATATATATATATATATATATATTCATATATATATTCATATGCATATATTCATAAATCTATCTATCTAGATAGATAGATAGGTATGTATGTATGTATTTATGTAGGTAGGTAGGTAGGTAGGTAGATAGATAGATAGATAGATAGATAGATAGATAGATAGATAGATAGATAGATAGATAGATAGATAGATAGATGGCATGACATAAAGATGAATATATAGATAGATAGATATATAAAGATCGACAGATAGCAAATCAGATATATAAATAGTTAGACAAATAGATAGAAATATAGGAAGATAGACAGACAGGCACATGAACAGATAGATAGATAGGTATGTATGTATGTATTTATGTAGGTAGGTAGGTAGGTAGGTAGGTAGATAGATAGATAGATAGATAGATAGATAGATAGATAGATAGATGGCATGACATAAAGATGAATATATAGATAGATAAATATATAAAGATCGACAGATAACAAATCAGATATATAAATAGTTAGACAAATAGATAGAAATATAGGAAGATAGACAGACAGGTACATGGACAGATAGACATAAATGAAGATAGATAGATAGATAGGTAGATGTGTTTTATCATCCAAAAGGGTTTAGGGTTGACGTTAGGTATCATTAAGGGGAATGTTTATTCTTTAATGTTTATCCTTTGGTATGGTGAGTATTTTATAGAATGGTGTATGGTATATCCTATAGAATGGTGTGTGGTTTATCCTATGGAATGGCGTATGGTATATACTATAGAACGGTGTATGGTATCCCCTATTTAATGGTGCATAGTATACCATATATTATACCATATTATATATCCTATATTAATGTATATCATATGATATAACCAATAACGGTATAACCTCATAATCAGCATACGACATACCTTATTTGCATACGGTATACCCTATCCCCTAGACACATCCAATAAAGTTATCCAATAGCACTATATACGTCACTTCCATGCTACACCATTGCAGCGTAGCTCTCAATACAGTCTGCAATGGTGCGTCAGGGAAGCTACACAGGTGGGGCCTCCATGCATAATTTCCTTTAATGCAACCGTTCAATAACTCTTTATCTAATGTCCATCTGACCTTTTCGGCCGACACGTGCGGGGATATATGGACACATGGACACGCGATTATGTATGTATGTATGTATGTATGTACCTGTGTGTGTGTCGGTGTGGAGGGTGTGGGGGGTGGGGGAGGGGTGGGGGGATGTTTGTGTGTGTGTTTTGTGTGTGTGTGTGTGTGCGTGTGTTTGCTTGTTTGTTTGTTTGTTTGTTTGTGTGTGCGTGTGTGTGTGTGTGTGTTTGTTTGTTTGTTTGTGTGTGTGTGTGTGTGTGTGTGTGTGTGTGTGTGTGTGTGTGTGTGTGTGTGTGTGTGTGTGTGTGTGTGTGTGTGTTTGTTTGTTTGTTTGTTTGTTTGTGTGTGTGTGTGTGTGTGTGTGTAGGGATGGAGGAAGGAGGAAGGGGAGTGAGAATATATGTAAGTATTGTGGAGTAGAGCGGAGTTGAGGTATAAGTATATAAAAGGAGGAGGGTTATATATGTTTCTGTCTATCTGTGTCCGTGTTTGTCTGTTTGTGTGTGTTTGTAGGGTGTTATGCTGTTTTTTCGCCTGTTTGTGTGTATTAAAATATCTTATACATGTCTATAGATCGAAATATACGATAAACATAATACTTATAAACAAAAAAGAAAAAAAAAAGAAAAAAAAATGTTCACCATCCAGATATCAAGTAAACTTACCAGACCCTTAAAACAAACAAACAAATGAAACCGCTCAAGAATAAATCTAAGAATTTAAAGAATTTTCTCGCGGACGTCCCAAGAATCTGGCAAGACATTGGTATCCATTTATCTCTCTCTCCGTTTCTTTTCTCCCTTTTCTTCCTTTCCCTTCTTTCGTTTCCCCTAATTTAATCCTTCTTGTATTATTTACTTGCTTTACAAAGACATGATTTCTCTTTTTTTTGCTCACTATGTATTTATTCCTTACTATTCCCTTTCTATTTTCTTATCTCCCTTCTTTCTATCTCTTTGTCTGTAAACTATATTGCTCTTAATTTTTAATTCTTCGTATTCCTCTTCTTCTTCAATCTATTCTCTTCTTCTTCTTCATCTTCCTCCTCATCATAATCCTCACTATCACCATTCTTGTCATCATCACCATCATCATTATCCTCCTCCTCATCATCGTCATCATCATCAGTATCATCATTATCATCATCCTCATCCTCATCCTCATTATCATTATCATCATCTTCATCATTATCCTCATCCTCATCATCTCCTATGTTATTATCGTCTTCGCCCTCTTCTTCATTCTCACTCTCTTTTACAACTTCCTTTCGCTCTTCATTCTTACCCCTTGTTTTCCACATTCGCTTTTCACCCTCGATCGCGAATTAAATAATTTGAATCAAATCAAGAAATGCATAAGTAATCAACAAAACAACGAGACATTCTTTACTTCATCTTCTTTTCCTACTTCATAATCATCATAACCCTCACTATTATCATCACCTTCATCATCACCATCAGAGAAATAACAATATAATTGACGTAAAACTAAGCATCAGAAACCACAGCTAACCTTAGAATGTGGTCAGGTAGATACCACAGACTCACACACAATGGAAAACATAACCTCTCTGCTGACAGCTGCCCTTGATTGAGCACCGCTTTGTGTGTGTGTGTGTGTGTGTGTGTGTGTGTGTGTGTGTGTGTGTGTGTGTGTGTGTGTGTGTGTGTGTGTGTGTGTGTGTGTGTGTGTGTGTGTGTGTGTGTGTGTGTGTGTGTGTGTGTGTGTGTGTGTTAGCGATCGAGAGAGAGATAAAGAGAGAGAGAGAGAGAACTAAAGCGATCGAGAGAGAGAGAGAGAGAGAACTAAAGCGATCGAGAGAGAGAGAGAGAGAGAGAACTAAAGCGATCGAGAGAGAGAGAGAGAGAGAGAGAGAGAGAGAGAGAGAGAGAGAGAGAGAGAGAGAGAGAGAGAGAGAGAGAGAGAGAGAGAGAGAGAGAGAGAGACAGACAGACAGACAGAGAGAAAGAGGTGAAATGGCAGTATAAAGAGTGAAGGAAGAGAGAAATCATGTCTTTGTTAAACAACAATACATCAATGAAAGAGCGAACAAATCAGTGAATACTCAGCGATGAAGGAGGGAGGAAAGACGGAGAGAGAGAGAAAAGAGAAAGAGAGAGAGAGAAAGAGAGAGAAGAGAAAAGAAAGAAAGAGAGAGAGAGAGAGAGAGAGAGAGAGAGAGAGAGAGAGAGAGAGAGAGAGAGAGAGAGAGAGAGAGAGAGAGAGAGAGAGAGAGAGAAGAGAGAGAGAGAGAGAGAGAGAGAGAGAGAGAGAGGGAGAGAGGGAGAGAGGGAGAGAGAGAAAGAGAGAAGAGAAAGAGAAAGAGAAAGAGAGAGAGAGAGAGAAGAGAGAGAGAGAGAGAAAGAAACCCCTGGACAAGCGAGCTAAATTCATGAATGAACCCCCTACCCCTTCGTAGAGATGAATGAGCGCCTGGAAACCCAAGAGAGTCACTACTGTAGTCTCAATATTCCTGACTCATCACACACACAACCTGCGTCATCACTCTATCAGACTGAGACAGTGGGGGCGACAAGCACGCAAACAATGCAAGCGTAAAGCAGGAGCGTGACGTAAAAGGAAGAAATAAGTTGTGGGGTAGAAAGAGAGAGGAGAGAGAGAGAGAGAGAGAGAGAGAGAGAGAGAGAGAGAGAGAGAGAGAGAGAGAGAGAGAGAGAGAGAGAGAGAGAGAGAGAGAGAGAGAGAGAGAGAGAGAGAGAGAGAGAGAGAGAGAGAGAGAGAGAGAGAGAGAGAGAGAGAGAGAGAGAGAGAGAGAGAGAGAAGAGGAGAGAGGAGAGGAGAGAGAGAGAGAGAGAGAGAGAGAGAGAGAGAGAGAGAGAGAGAGAGAGAGAGAGAGAGAGAGAGAGAGAGAGAGAGAGAGAGAGAAATAAAGAGATAGAAAGAGAGAGTGAGATTAGAAGCCTACAAAGGGAAGGATTATATATATATATATAATATAATATATATATATATATATATATATATATATATAATATATATATATATATATATATGTATATATATATATATATATATATAATATATTATTATATATATATATATATATATATATATAATATAGATACAAACACACACACACACGCGGACACACACACACACACACACACACACCACACACACACACACACACACAACACACACACACACACAACACACACACACACACATATATATATATATATTATATATATATAACATATTATACATATATATATATATATATACATCTCATATATACACACACACATATATATACATATATATATTATATATATTTATATATATATATGTATGTATATATATACTGTATATATATATATATATATATATATATATATATATATATATATATATATATATATATATACATACAGAAATTATATACATTATATAGATTTGTGTGTGTGAAGAAGAAAACAACCTTTAGCATTTACTGGCAAAAATAAGATAGATAGAGAGAAATAGAAGAAAAAAATAAAAGAAATAGATTAGCGGGGCCTAAAAAAAAGAGCAAAACCAATTTAACCAATCAAAAAAAAGGGGGGGGTGAGGGGTGTGTGGGCTGGGAAATAGGAGGGGGGGGGGGAGGAGGTAAGCACGAAATTGGCTAACAAATTAGTCATCGGTTTGGAAGGGGGTAGGAGGGTAGGGGGGTTGGGGGGGAGAGGTGAGAGGGAAGGGGGGCGAGAGCAGGCAAAGGGAGGGGGAGATAAACACATGCAAACAGGGCTGCCAACATTACCAAAACTGGGCTGGCCCTGGTAAATCAGGCCAACCAACATGACCGCCATGTATGGTCCTCCCGGCGGGGGACATAGAATAATGATTAGTTTCTCAGAGCATAAAGAGAAAGAACGAAATAAAGAAAGAAGGAAAGAAAAGAAGAGGAGGAATAAAACGAAATGGAGGAATAAGCGAGAGCAAGAATAATGATATAATAGATGAGAAAGGAGAAAAGAAAATCAAAACAAATAATAAGTCACAACAACAAGAACAACAACAACAAAAACACACACACAAAAACAAATAATAAGTCACAATAACAACAACAACAACAAAAACAAAACAAGAACAACAACAGAATAATCACACTCGTTGAAAATAAAAATGTTTCACGGAATAGGTTTCGTGTCGGCACGGGAGGGAATTCATCATAATATCTAAAGCCCGCGGGAACAAATCATTTTCTTAATTACAAAATAAGACTATCAGCGGATGCTAGATAACACACGGACGAAAATATTTGAAACGTGATTCTATATATTTTTCTTCGTTATTTTCAGTTTTATTTGTTGTTTGCTTATTGTTAGCAGTTTTCTAAAACATATTAATGTTTTGTTTCTTCTCTTTCCTCCTTTTCCTTCTCCTGTTCCTCCTCCTAATACTCTTCCTCCTTCTCCTCTTCATTATCCTCGTCCTCTTCATCATCCCCCTTATCATCACCATCCTACTCCTCCTCCTCATCGTCATCATCATCATTATCAACAGCACCAGCACCACCATCATCATCATCATCATCATCATCATCATTATCATCATCATCATTACCATCATCATCATTATTTTCACCATCATCACCATCATCATCCCCATCATCATCACTACCATCATCATCATCATTATCACCATCCCCTTACTGCTTCTTCTGTTTTCCTCCTCCTTCGTGATAAATGGTCTATGGGCGTGCACTGGATAAAGGCAAGAGAAAAAACAAGCTTAATAATGAAGACGCCCGCTTCAAGCTTGATACTCACTATCACTGTCACTTTTCACTGTCAACTATCTACTCTCGAGTCTTAATTCACTGTCAAGTATGAACTATTAGCTATCAGCTTAATGTCTACTATCAGCTAAGGACTTAATGTCTACTAGTATCTATCAGGAAATCGTTATCAGTTATCTATTATGTGGTATCAAGTGTCATTATTATTGTCACTGTTAACTTAGTATTGGACTCTATACTGTCAACTTGGAATTCACCTTCTATCATCAACTTGGTATTTGGTATCAACATGCAACCTGATATTGACCATTGCATTAAATGTCAACTTAGCATTCCTTATCAATCACTGAACTTTTCGATTATCCATTAAGAACTTATTAGCTTTCGGAGGCCTTGACTATCTATTAAGACTTATGACCTATGAACTCTCTTGCTATCTATTAGCAAAGTTCCTTATCAACTCTGAAATGTTTGATTATCTATTATCAAACTTTTTGACTATCTATTACCAACCAAATATTACCCACGAACTACCTATCACTACCATTTACTATCAACATCTAACTACATATCTATCTTCAACTAATCCTCCACTTCCTCCTTGCCCCCCTCCCCCCCTTCCCTTCCCCTCCCCCTCCTTCCCCCAACGGAGTAATGACCGTGTCTTCGATGCCAAAAGTGTCATGCGACCCTCTGGCACTTTTTGGCACTCCGTCTGTCATGCACGCCTTTCGTCTAGTTAGTAATGAACATGAATTAATGATGTTCTTAATATGCTAACGGTCGTGGAATGATGGTGATTGAGGTGTCGATAATGAGGATGATAATGATAGTAATGGTGATGGTAATGGTGATGGTAATAGTAATAGATGAAGATGATGATGATGATAATAGTGATAATGGCAATGATAATGATGATGTATTGATATTGATATTTATAATGATAATGATAATGATAATTTTAATGTTAATGATGATGATAATAAAATTGCTAGTCATAGTGATAGTAATAGTGATATCGACAATGACAATGACAATGATGATGACAAAAGTGAATCATGCGCATTGAAGATTGCAAAATCTCAAGACACTTCTACCTTCCTCAACACCCTCCCCCGTCTGTCCCTCTTGCAACATTGCTATTGTTCTAGGAAAGTTGCAATGCATGTGAAAGCAGGTGAGGCTGAGATTAAACGTGATACATAATTGTACTTGGAATATTAAGTAAAAAAAAACATAAAGCATTAAATATAGAAAAAAAACACGACGAGAAACATAAACTCCATAAAATATATTCTAACATAAACATATATATAAAAAGGACAAAGCGCATAATAGAACTTAGATATAACTTAGCATGTATTTGTGAGGGATCGTCAACTCTCTCCAAAATGTTGTTAGGACATCAAATAAACTTTACCGAGTAGTAAAAGCTGGATAAGATACGACTGTCTGAGACTCCTATGTCTCCTATCATTTTTTTTTCTTTTTCCTCTCTTATTTGTCCGGTTCTCTTTCTTTCTGTTATTCTTCTTATTCTTTGTTTTTTCTCTGTCTCTGTTATAGGTTGTTTGTCTGGCTGTCTAGCTGGCTGTCTATTTCCTTCTATATCTCTTTTACTCGGGCTTTAACTTCCTTTTCTTTATCCTTTCCCCCTTTCCCTTCCCTCATTCCCTCCCTTTACCCTCCTACTCCCTCCCTCCCGCCCTCTCTCTCTCCCTCCCTCCCTCCCTCCCTCTCTCACCAATTCCTCCTCTTCTCTTCTCTTCTTCCCCTCCCTCATCCTCCCACCCTTCACCCTTCCTTCGACCTACTCCCTGCCTCCCTCCCTCCTTCCTCAACCCCTCCTCTTCCCTTCTCTTCTTCCCCTCCCTCATCCCCTCACCCTTCACCCTTCCTTCGCCCTACTCCCTCCCCAACCCCTCCTCTTCCCTTTTCTTCTTCCCCTCCCTCATCCCCTCACCCTTAACCCTTCCTTCGCCCTACTCCCTCCCCAACCCCTCCTCTTCCCTTTTCTTCTTCCCCTCCCTCATCCCCTCACCCTTCACCCTTCCTTCGCCCTACTCCCTCCCCAACCCCTCCTCTTCCCTTCTATTCTTCTCCTCCCTCATCCCCTCACCTTTCACCCTCCCTCTCTCCCTCTCTCCCTCCCTCCCTCCCTCCCCAACCCCTCCTCTTCCCTTCTTTTCTTTCCCTCCCTCATCCCCTCACCCTTCACCCTCCCTCTCTCCCTCTCTCCCTCCCTCCCTACTCCCTCCCTCCCCGACCCCTCCCTCCTTCCCTCCCCAACCCCTCCTCTTCCCTTCTTTTCTTCCCCTTAGTCTTGGATCTCCCAGGACACGTAAACTCGTAACAACACCCTTTATGGGGACGTTTTACGCCTACCTCCTCTAAGATGCCTTAAGGAGAGGGATGCTTCGGTGACGTGAGCTTAAGATGTTTCCCTGAGAAACTGTAGGGACTGGATGATCGTAAAGTTTTTTTTGTTTAGTTTTTTTAATCTTAATCTTTTTTCCCCACTCTGTCTTTCTGTCTCTGTCACTTTCTCTCTCTCTCTCTCTCTCTCTTTCTCTTTCTCTTTCTCTTTCTCTTTCTCTTTCTCTTTGTCTTCCTCTCTCTATTCATATAACTATTAATCTATCTATATATTTATCAATCTTTCTAAATATCTATCTATATGACTATTTATCTATTAAATGGAAGGAATGTTTTAAAGGATGCTTAAGAATTCTCATAATTCCTGTGTCTGTCCTCCCTTCCTTCCCTCCCTCCTCCCTCCTTAACTTACTTCTTCCCTCTCTTCCTCCGTCCCTTCTCCTTCCTTCTCCTGGTCCTTTCTCTTCATTTCCTTTTACTTACTTTCTTTCTTTCTCTCTTCCTCCCGTCCTCCATCTCTCATTCCTTCCTGCCTTTCCTATCTCCTTCCCTCCCTCTCTCCCTCTCTCCCTCCCTCCTTCCCTCCCTCCTTGTCTCCCTCCCTCCCTCCTTCCCTCCTTCCCTCCCTCCCTCCCTCCCTCCCTCCCTCCCTCCCTCCCCCTCCCTCCTTCCCTCCCCTCCTTCCCTCCTCCCTCCCTCCCTCCTTTCTCCCTCCTCCTCCCTCCTCCCTCCTCCTCCCTCCCTCCTCTCCCTCCCTCTCCTCCCTCCCTCCCTCTCCCTCCCTCCCCTCCCTCTCCCTCCCTCCCTCCCTCCCTCCCTCCCTCCCTCCCTCCCTCCCTCCCTCCCTCTCCCTCCCTTCCCTCCCTCCCCCCCCTCCCCTCCCTCCCTCCCTCCCCCCTCCCCTCCCTCCCTCCCTCCCTCCTTCCCTCCTTCCCTCCCTCCCTCCCTCCCCTTCCCTCCCCATCTTCTTCCCTTTCAAAACACTGAGGAGAACAAGAAGTATAATCAACCCAAACTTTTTTCCTCTCAAGGGCATCCGGCACAATAAGGACTTTGCCATGAGGCGCTCGCAAAGTCATGGGAGGCCATGATATGCATGCGATGATAATACTATTTGCAACAAGAGCAACAACCGTAAAGAAGAAAAAAAGACTTGAGAAAAAAAAAATGTAAAAAAAAAAAAAAAATCAGTGTGTGTATATATATATACATATAAATAAATAAATATATATATATATATATATATATATATATATATATATATATATATATATATATATATATATATAGAGAGAGAGAGAGAGAGAGAGAGAGAGAGAGAGAGAGAGAATGAGAATCATATATGAAATAGAGATGGGACCAAGCTGTCTGTGCGAAGATGTTGATAATAGCCATTACAGCTTACAATGGGCTGTTGCAACCTCCGACTACAACAGAGGTAGGAATTATAACATATACCAGTATATATATAATGTACAAATATATTCTGGTCTTATTTCACAGTTTCTTTAATTATTATCAAAATCATTTTCATTAGTTTTATCATAATAATCATTGTAATCAATATAAAAATTATAATCATTATCACCCTCATTATCATCACTATCATCATCATCCTCACCCCATCATCATCATCATCATTAATATTATCATCATAATCATTATTATCATTACTATAATTATTATCGTTAGTATTAGTACTAATATTACTATTACAATTATTATCACTATTATTATCATTACCATAAGTAATATTGCCCTCGGCATTATCCCGTTCCTTCATTAACAGCATTTCAAGAGAACTACTACAAATATTAGAATAAAGAAAAAAGAAAAAAAAAAGAAACGAAAAAACAGACAAACAGATAAAAAAAAGTCTGACATTCCATAAACAATTCAGCTGTCATACAAACATTAAGAACAAACCAATTATCTCCTTCAACCTTAAAAAAAGAAAAGAAAAAAAAAAGCATACCAGCCAAAATGAACAGACTAACAACTCCCAGCATAATCATAGGACTTTCAGACGACATAAACAGAACCACAGGAGAGCTACAGTGAAATACTCACATTTTATGCTTTGTACTTTTAACCTAGATTGTAATGAAAACATGTGACTAAATTTACTCGGGAAGCTTGTTTTGATTTTCCTCCTAACGTCAAGTGTGTTTTTGTTGTTGTTGTTGTTGTTGTTGTTATTGTTGTTGTTACATGGAAAATATAAATATCAAAATTGCAAGTATCAATATCAATATATATACGAACACTGCACATATACACATACCCATAACGTAAATGCATACATACAAATGCATACAATAAGTTAAAATGACTTACATACAAATGTACTTTCTGTTAGATATACATATAAGTATGCATATTTTCCTATTGGAATAAAAATTTAAATAGAGAGAGAGAGAGAGAGAGAGAGAGAGAGAGAGAGAGAGAGAGAGAGAGAGAGAGAGAGAGAGAGAGAGAGAGAGAGAGAGAGAGAGAGAGAGAGAGAGAAGAGAGAGAGAGAGAGAGAGAGAGAGAGAGAGAGAGAGAGAGAGAGAGAGAGAGAGAGAGAGAGAGAGAGAGAGAGAGAGAGAGCAACAACCATCACCCTCCACCACACCGTCACATAAGGAAGTGAGTCAATCAACTGTTGATGGAATACCAAAAGTGCAAGAGAGGAAGAAAAAAAGAGCACAAAAAAAAGAGAAGAGGAAGAAGGAACAGAAAAAGATTAAACAAAAACTAATGGATAAAAGGGAAAGAAAAGAGAGAGAGAAAAAAAACAAGACAGAAAAGAAATGAAAAACACAAAAGAAAACATAAAACAAGAATAACCATAACAACAACTACAACAAATATCGAAATGCACCAAAATCACACCAGTAATGGCGACACCACATAGACACCGATCTCAAGACAGTCTTTTGACAAGACCATCTCTAACATCCGGTCTCTCTCGGTCTCAGCATCCGGAGAGTTTCTGATAGATATCCCAGGCGAAGATGGGAGGGGGTGAGGGGAGGTGGGAGAAGGAGAAGGGAGGGTTTGATGGAAGAGGGAGAGGGAGGAGGGATGAAAAGGGAGTGAGGAAAGAAGGGATAAGGAGTGGATGAGAGGGAGAGGGGATAAGAAGCGAGGAAGGGGAGAGAGGAGGAAAAGGGGAGTAGTGTGAGGTAAGGGTGAGGGAAGAGGGGAAGAGTCTGTGTCGAGAGGTGAGGGGAAGCTAAGGGAGTACGGGGAGAGGGGAAGAAAAGGGTAAATGGAGGATAAGGGGATGATGGGAGAGGGAGGAAATGGGGCGAGGATAAAAGAAGGGGGTGAGGGGCGAAGGGAAGAAAAATGGGTAAAAGAGGAGAGAGGAGAAAGGTGTGAGGGTAATAAAAGGAAACAAGGGGAGGAGAAGGGGAAGAAGCGAGAGGAGAAAACCATGTAGAGAGGGAACGAGGAAAGGGTGAAAAAAGGGGGAGAGGGAACAAAGAATAAGAGAAGAAATGAAGAGAGGGTGAAGAAAGTGGGGAGAAAGAAAGTAAGTATGTCTGACCGAAAGTTTTCCTTCGTCATTCGATCTTTATGACTCTGGGTGGAGCGTTTCGAGAACCTATTACATTCAGCATCTTTTATTTATTTATTTTTTCTTTATCATTATCATAACTGTTTGGGTTTTAGGAGAAGCATTGTAGTAGAGAGTAAGGAAGGGGGAGAGGAGGGGGGCAAATAGAAGAGAAGAGACGAAGAAGGAGAAGGGAGGGATAGAGGAGAAAGGTGTGAGGTTAAAAACACTTCACAACATCCTTTGATAAGACAAAGGAAATACCTTGAGACTCTTTGAATCATATTTCCATTTGAAAAGAGAAGCATGTTAACATTATTATAACTATCAGCAATGCATATATATATATATATATATATATATATATATATATATATATATATATATATATATATATATATATATGTATATACATATATATATGTTGTGTGTTATATATATTTAGTATATGTGTATATATATATATATCTATCTATATATATATATATATATATATACATATATATATACATATATATATAGTCTTTCCAGTATTGTTTTTATCATTCTTGTCGTTAATCATCATCACACTCTATTGCTCTTGACATCATTATCTTTCCCGTCGTTATCACCCTAAACTCCCCTTCCACCTTTCTCTTTATTGTTACTATCATCACTCTTTTCATCACTATTAAAATTCTCATCATCATTACCTTAGTTTTTGTTATTATGGTTATATATATTCCTCTTCGTTATCATTTCTACCCACATAAAAATAAGGCGATGAAAAAAGATAATGATTGATGATGATGAATGAAGATGATGATGATGATGATGATGATGATGATGATGATGATGATGATGATGATGACGAATTTGATAATGATTAGTATGATAATAATAATGATGAAATAAAGAAATAGAAAAAAAAAGAACAAGAAGAAGAAAAAGTAGAAGACAATGTGACCTCCTTGGAATATTTTTTTTTTCTGAGAATATGTCTTAGGCCTAGTCTAGTCATGGCTGTGATCACGTCGTTTAGTAGAAAAGAAATATTTCTTCATTTTTCTTCCTTTATGACTATAGGCGGAGTATTTTGAGAATTTATTGCTTTCAGTGTTATTAACATTTTTTTTCTTCTTGTTTTTACTATATCATTGTCATAGGTGTCTTATTGTAGTAGTAGTAGTAGTAATAATAGTAGTGGTGGTGGTAAAATTAGTAGTATTGTTAGTAGTAATAGTAGTAGTAGTAGCAGTGGTAGTGACAATAGTAATAGTAGTAGTAGTATTAATAGTAGTAGTAGTAGTGGTAGTATGGTAGTAGTAATAGTGGTAGTAGTGATGATATAAGTGGTTTTGATAGCATTAGTAACAAAAGCAGAAGTAATAGTTGTCGTAGCAATAATAACAATAGTGATGATGATAGGAATAATAATGATAATAATAATGATAATGACAATGCTAACAATAGCATAAACAGTAATGATAATGGTAATAATAATAATAACAATAATAATAACAGCCATAATAATGATAATAATGAAAATAATAATAATAATACTGATGATACTAAAGATAATAATAATAATAATAATAACAATGATGATGACAGTAATGCAAATAATAACAACGCTATTAATGATACTTTCCTTTGCCATCATTCGATTTCATTTGCTTTGTCTCATTTCCTCATTCTTATCTTCTTTGCCTCCTCATTCTCATTACTCACCTCATGTACCCACCTCATCACACATCTCATCATCCACCTGACTTCAGAAACTCATTACTCACCTCATATACCAACTCATCACTCACTTCAACCACCCGCCTCATCACTTGCCTCATCATCCACTTCACCTCAGTAACTCATCACTCACCTCATGTACCAACTTCATAACTCATCTCATCATCCAACTCATCACTCACTTCAACCACTCATCTCATCATCATCCACCACACCCTAGGAACTCATCACATAGCTCATGCATCCACCTACCTCATCCACTCATGTCATCCATTAGGCTCTGATCACACCCATCCCTGTTACAACACGTTCGATTCCGTATCAAATGGCTTAGATCAATCCTCTGTTGTTGTTTTTTGTTGTTTTTTATCTATTTTTTTTTATAGATATTCACATCTCTTAAGGCGCTGTCACACTAGCACTTTTCCGTCAATTTTCTGAAAAATTGTAAATTTTTTAGCGAATTGGCATCTTTCTAGTCAGACGATAATTCCGAGGTTCCGCGTGAAACATTCCCGTCGTCTTATTGACCAAGCATAATCAAATCAAGAACTATATTTTTAAATGTTCGTATTTGTTTTAAATCATTAAAAATATTCAAATATAATTAAATTTACTTTTCTTATTTACAGATTAAAATTGACAAAGAGAAATATGTAAATCTAAATTTTATTTCCATAGATAAAATTTGTTTTAAGTGCTCGACTTCATTGTTTACATCCGTCAGCCGCAGAGCGCGCTATTTTTCCTCTAGTTTTGAAAAACAATGGACTGTGGATGGACACAGGCCCTTCAGAAGAATACTTGAATTAGAATGTTTTATTGCTTTTTCTTGTTACGCTCAGCATCTGCTAAAACTGCAAAAGTCTAGCATAACCGCGCACTATCGATTGTTCGGCGCCATTGTTTACAAATGCGATGCGAGTATCGCATTAAGCCGATGGCTCCTAGTGTGACTACGCGCCTCAAAAAATTGAAAAAAAAAAAAAAAAAACGACGGAAAATAGGCTAGTGTGACAGCGCCTTTAGTGATACGTCATGATTTTTTTTGAAGGGGGGGGGGGGTATGCTAGCAGTTAAATTTATCTATTGACTAATTCAATTATTTATTGATAAATTTACCTATCTATTTATTACGTGATTCTACACCATAATCCTTGAGAGATTACATCGGTGAATAATATATACAACTAAGAAAAAAAGAAAAGAGAGAAAGAAGAAAAAGAAAGAAAAAAATATATATATGTATATGTGTGTGTGTGTGTGTGTGTGTGTGTGTGTGTGTGTGTGTGTGTGTGTGTGTGTGTGTGTGTGTGTGTGTGTGACACACTTCAAGCAAGAATACAAAATAAACAAGTGAAAATACATCAATTTGCATAAAAGCTCCGACGCTTCCATCAATTTTCGTCCATCTGCATCTGTTTTCGACATCTGCAGTGTCGGTCATCTCTGATTTCGACAATAAACAACATCTCAAGAAAAGACAATTTATTCACAGGCACTGCAGCCAAAACTCAGCCAGCCAGCGTCGTCAAAGACACTCGGAATTGTCTGTGAAATCAATAGGGTGTGTCTGTGTTTGTTCCAGCTTGTCTATGGTCTTTTTTCTTTTTTCTTTGTCTGTTTTAGAAGGATCAAATCATAATTTTCAATTCTCTGTAATAACACCAATGAATTGCTTGTACAATCTTATATTAAAGAAGATAATTTGTTCGTGTATATTCATACGTCATCATCATATCTCATACTTCCTCGAGATATGTCATCTATCTATTTTATTGGTTTATCATTACCATTTTTATCATATTACTTTACTTCTGTATTCTGACGTCTTGGTATTATCATTATCGAATCTTAATTTCTTC
>NW_028234405.1:6309444-6311944 GCF_977035675.1 Penaeus japonicus | reverse complement strand
GACCTCACTTGCCTATAAAAGGAACTTGAACTGAAAAATAATAATAATAATTTTATCGCCATCTGTTGGGTGAAAAACTCATTAAAAAGGAGAATTATTTTCATGCTTCGCGTCACCCTTTTCACTGATCTGCATAACAATATGGTTCATCTAATTTGTCTGGGGGCTATTCCTTTATTTATAGCCCTCGTTCGAAGCCGGACCAGTTCTCTAACTTGTTTCTAGTCATTTCTAAAGTATTCATAAAGTTCGGTATCTCTCCTTTGCGAGGTGAAAATAAAGTAAATTAAACTGCGATGAATCATTCAAGAAATGGTATATACTGAACCAGTACTGATTTTCTTGTATTTATGTATCCGTTTGTAATCTCTCGGTTTCATTAATCAAGATGACGTGTACGCTTTGCAAAATTCTATGGGCGGGATACGCGCTGAATCATGAGTGTTATTATTAACCCTACTTCTTCTTCGACGGCATATTCTAGGAATCTTTTAGTTAGTCCTGTATCTGTCCCTGTAATCATTTATTTAAAATATTTGCTATCTGATGAAATTGATCTTTTTTATTTAGCTTCCTGATAAAATGAATAAAGAAAGAGGAAGGTATTATTGATTTTTTTTTCTTTTCTTTTCTTTCTCTGATATAATAGAAGACAAATAAGAAGAAATAGGAGAACATTCTAACGGTACTTTTTTTTCCTGAATGTTTTTTAGAAGAAAAAGAAAAAGAAGATACTCCGAGTATCATTTTTTTTTCTTCTTTTCTTCTCTATCCCTTCCTTTTTCCTTTATATATCTCTCTCTTTTTTATCTTGAAGAGCAACAAGTGATTATTTTCTCCTCCTCCTCGACCCTATCAGGCGTAGCCCATGTTCAGCCTCTTCTGTTCTTGTCTGTTTGGTAAACATTTCCGAAATCCCGACCCATAGCACATACTCTTCCACCTGTCTCTTCCTTCCTTCCCTTCTTTCTTTCCTCTATATCCACCCTCCTCCCTCTTTCTTTCTTCCATATCCACCCTCCTCCCTCTCTCTTTCCTCCATATCCACCCTCCTCCCTCTTTCTTTCCTCCATATCCACCCTCCTCCCTCTTTCTTTCTTCTCCTTCCCTTCCCCTGCTCTCCCTTTCTCCTTTATCTACCATCTCTTCCTTACTCTTCTTAATTCAGCCGCTCACCCAGCGCTTCCCTCATCCCCTTCCCTCTTCCCTACCCCTTTGCCCTTCCCCCTCTCCCCCTTCCCTCCCATCCCATCCCCTCTTAACCACTCCTATGCCCTTTCCCCTTTCCTATTCCCCACCCCATCCCTTCCCCCCTTTCCCCTTATCCCCCATCCCCCCCTTCTCCCCCCATCCCCCCTTTTCCCCCACCATCCCACCCTCTCCCTCTACTCAAACGAAGCTAAGCTCCCTCTCTACCTCGTGTCTCGAAAGAGCGGACCGCCCCTTTTTTGCATTCCTCCCACGAAACTTTGGTCGCCAGGCCTTCAGACGAGAGCGGCGAGTTAACTCCATGTTCAGTCCCCGGGGCGACCCTCGCTGTATTCTCGGCTTCTCCTTCTCCTTCTTCATCGGGCTTTTCTCTTTCTCTCTTTCTTTCTCTTTCCCTTTATCTCATAGAGACAGAGAGAGAGAGAGAGAGAGAGAGAGAGAGAGAGAGAGAGAGAGAGAGAGAGAGAGAGAGAGAGAAAGAGAGAAAGAGAGAGAGAGATGTATACACACACACATACACATACACATACACACACACACACACATATATAGTATATATATATATATATGTGTGTGTGTGTGTGTGTGAGTGTGAGTGTGTGTGTGTGTGTGTGTGTGTGAGTGTGTGTGTGTGTGTGTGTGTGTGTGTGTGTGTGTGTGTGTGTGTGTGTGTGTGTGTGTGTGTGTGTGTGTGTGTGTGTGTGTGTGTGTGTGTGTGTGTGTGTGAGTGTGTGTGTGTGTGTGTGTGTGTGTGTGTGTGTGTGTGTGTGTGTGTGTGTGTGTGTGTGTGTGTGTGTGTGTGTGTGTGTGTGTGTGTGTGTGTGTGTATGTGTTTGTGTGTGAGTGTGTGTGTGTGTGTGTGCATGTATACATAAATATTTCTATCACATCCGTAACAATCTCCTTTTCTCTCCCTCCTGCTCTCTCTCTGTTTCTCCATATTTCATCCCTTCCTTCTCTCTCGCTCTCTTTCACCTCTCCCTCTCCTCCCCATTTCATCCGTGATCCCTCGCCTTCTTCCTCTTTCCCTAACTTCTACTGATGCCCATGAAAAGGCTGAGATTGAGAGAGGGGGAGAGGGGGAGGGGGGAGGCGGGACGAGAAGAAGGAAGAGAAGAGAGAGAGAGACAGAGAGGAAATATTTATTCCTGCAGCACGGCGGTCCACTAGCCAAGGGGGGGAGGGGGGCTAGTTTCTAAATTTAAAAAGGGAAACTTTAGTTCCTCCTCAGGACAACTTTTGTGGGGGGGGAGGTAGAGGGAGGGAGGGAAATGTAAGGGAGGGAGAGGAG
>NW_028234405.1:6291944-6299444 GCF_977035675.1 Penaeus japonicus | reverse complement strand
CTTCCCTTCCCTCCTCCTCTTTCTTCTCCCTTACCTTCACTCTCTCTCTTGTTCTTTGTACTCTACTTCTCTCTTCCTTTTCCTTCTTTCTCCTACTCCCCTCCTCCTCCGTTCTGCTTCCTCTCCCTATTCTCTTGTTTTCTCCTCTTCAACATATTCTTTCTCTATCTCCTTCTCCTCTTACCCTTCTCTCTCCTTCTCCTCCTCCATCCTCTCCCTCCATTATCTCGCCCCCTTCTCCTCCTCCCCCTCCCCCTCTTATTCTTCTATCTTCACCGATTTCCTTTCATTCTTTATTCATTTGGCCACTTCCCTTATTCTCGAAACTAATACGAAAATAATGGCGGCTGCATACACAGGGGAACAAAATACGACAGAACTTTCATTATGTAAGTGACCATTATCATGCTGTCTAAGGAGTCTTACCACGCGAGGAAGAAGAAGAAGAGGAGGAGGAGGAGGAGGAGGAGGAGGAGGAGGAGGAGGAGGAGGAGGAGGAGGAGGAGGAGGAGGAGGAGGAGGAGGAGGAGGAGGAGGAGGAGGAGGAGAAGGAGAAGGAGAAGGAGGAGGAGGAGGAGGAGGAGGAGGAGGAGGGGGGGAGGGGAGGAGAGGAGAGGAGGAGGAGTTGGAGTGTGTGTTCGTCTTAGTTTTCTTTTATAATGTTCCTTCCATCATCTATCTTTTTCCTTTTCTTTGTTTGTCTTATATTGTCTGAGGAATCTGAACAGATATTACCATCACTATTGTTGTTGATGTTCAAGACGTAAAACAAGGAGTCTGGATATGCCTTTTTTATTTCCCGGTTAGATTGAGACAAATAATCACGATTTATTTGAGTGCAGATGTGGGCTCAATTTGGCTCATATTTCTTCCCATTGAGTGGAGCTCTTTTGGAAAATATAGATAACAAGATAAGGAAACAATACATAAAGCTTCATGAAAGAAAAGAGGAGAAGAATACGAGAAAAAAAAATCTATCTACTTACCTATCTATATGTATATTTATAACAAGATTATCATACAAGGGATTAATGTTCTTATGAAAAGATTTCAGAACAACAAAACCTACTTTATGACTGAATGTGTAATATCGTTAAAAAAAATCATAAATCAAATCTATCATGTTTGAAACCAGATAAAGAAAATTATTCCAAGAAATTAAATTGATAGAAGCGCATTCATGGGATCAAGAGTTTGTCGGTTTTATTGAATCGGTCTTTGCCCTAATATATATATTTAGGTAAATGTCTGACAAAAAAGGAAAAGTTACATGGCGGATCGGAGAGGGGGTAAAGGAAGAAGAGGGGGGGAGGAGGAGGAAGAGGGGAATGATAAGAAGAGTAAGAAAAAAAAAATAATGAGGACCAGGAAGAGGAGAAGGAAGAGAATGAGGAGGAGGAAGAGGAGAATGAGAAGGAGAAAGAGAAGGAAAAGGAGGAGGAGAAGGAGAAGGAGAAAGTGGAGGAAAAAGTAGGAGAAGGAGGAGGGAATGCAAGAGTAATAAGAAGACCAGGTTAATCCAATCAGCAAAAGTATCAGGTATCAGGAACTGCTTTTATCTATTATACTATTATATTCACCCAATTTTTAGAACTGATGAATGGAAAAAAATAGAATGATAAACCACAGTATTTCTTGTAATAGATTCCTTGACCGAGATTCGTCGTTGCATGCAATTAGGAGGAGGAGAAAAGGGAGAGGGATGGAGGAGAGGAATGAGGAGGAGGAAGAGGAGAAAGGGGGAGGAGTGGAGGATGAGGAGAAAGATGAGGAGGGAAGATGGAGGGAGGGAGGGGTGAGAGGAAAAGGCATCCCAGAGAAAATCAGAAGAGGAAGAGAAGAGAAGAGAAGAGAGGAAGATTAAGGGAAGAAAGAAGAAGGGGAAAGTAGAAGGAAGAGAAAGAAGGAGAGGAATAGGGAAGGAAAGGAAGACGGAAAAGAAAAAGGAGGGGAGGAAGAGGCGAATAAGGGAGGAGGGTGGAGGGAGGCGCTATAATAATAATTTCTACAAACATAATAATTAATAATCATAAAATAATCTACGGTGGAGAAATGACAAAACGAGGTCTTTATTGATGATGATGATCACATTATTCTAATTTAGTTAACCTATTAACTGCAGTTGTTCGAAAATATATGTCACATAAATAACTCACAGAAAACAGAACAAACAGAAAACAAAAGCTGAAATATCCGATACAAAACCAAATTATTAACAGAAGTAAACAGAATCACACACAAAAAAAACATAATTAAAACAAACAAACAAAAACAGCACAAGGAAATACCACAAACCAACCAACAAACAAAAAACAACAAAAACAAAACAAACAAGGTAGCAACAAAAACAAAACAAACAAGATAACAACAAA
The DNA here is from genome assembly GCF_977035675.1 of Penaeus japonicus. NCBI lineage: Eukaryota > Metazoa > Arthropoda > Malacostraca > Decapoda > Penaeidae > Penaeus > Penaeus japonicus. The sequence continues at coordinate 6,297,072 of NW_028234405.1, read as the reverse complement.
AACAAAACAAACAAGGTAACAACAAAAAACAAAACAAACAAGGTAACAACAAAAACAAAACAAACAAGGTAGCAACAAAAAACAAACCAACAAATCAACGACAAAAACAAAAACAACAAAAACAAAGAAACAGCGAGAATAAAAGACCACCTTAACCCTCTCTTTCTTAGATGAATGCGCCACTTTCTTCAAGATCACAATGGCCAAGTATGAGAAATTGTAGACGTTTTAGCTAGACGCAAGAGAAAAGAAAAGGAATATTGCAATAAAGGAAGTAATAATTCAAAAGAGGAAGGTAGTCTGTTTTTTTTTTTTTTTTTTTTTTTTTTTTTTTTTTTTTTTTTTTTTGGGGGGGGGGGGTTTTTTTTTTGGTGGTGGGGGTGGGTTTTAGGGGGGGGGGGGGTTTTTTTTGGGGGGGTTTTTTTTGGGGGGGTTTGGGGAAAAAGGGTTTTTTGGGGGGGGGGGGGGGGTGGGGTGGTGGTTGGGGTTTTTTGGGGGGGGGGGGTTTTTTAAGGTTTTTGGAAAGGGTTTTTTTGGGGGGGGGGGGGAAAGGTGGTTGTGGTGGTTTGGGGGGGTTTTTTTTGTGGGGGTTTTTTTGGGGGGGGGGTGGGGGGGATGGGGGGGATTTTAAAAAGGGGGGGGGGGGGGGGGGGGGTTTTTTTTTTTTGGGTTTTGGGGAAAAATTTTTAAAAAAAAAAAGGGGGTAATTGTTTTTTTTTTTATTTTTTTTTTTTTTTCCCCTTTTTTTCCTTTTTTTTTTTTTCCCCCCCCTTTTTTTTTTTTTTTTCCCCCCCCCCCCCCCCCCCCTTTCCCCCCCCTTTTTTTTTTTTTCCCCCTTTTTTCCCCCTTTTTTTTTTTTTTTTTCCCCCCCCCCCCCCCCCTTTTTTTTTTTTTTTTTTTTTTTTTTTTTTTTTTTTTTTTTTTTTTTTTTTTTCCCCCCCCCCCCCCCCCCCCCCCCCCCCCCCCCCCCCCCCCCTTTTTTTTTTTTTTTTTTTTTTTTTTTTTTTTTTTTTTTTTTTTTTTTTTTTTTTTCCCCCCCCCCCCCCCCCTTTTTTTTTTTTTTTTTTTTTTTCCCCCCCCCCCCTTTTTTCCCCCCCCTTTTTTTTTCCTTTTCCCCCTTTTTTTCCCCTTCCCCTTTTTTTTTTTTTTTTCCCCTTTTTTTTTTTCCCTTTTTTCCTTTTTTTCTTTTTTTTTTTTTTTTTTTCCCCTTTTTCCCCCCCCTTTCCCTTTTTTCCCCCCTCCCCTTTTTTTTTTTTTTTTTTTTTCCCCCCTTTTTTTTTTCCCCCCCCTTTCCCCCCCCTTTTTTTTTCCCCCCCCCCTTTTTTCCCCCCCCCCCCCCCCCCCCTTTTTCCTTTTTTTTCCCCCCCCTTTTTTTCCCCCCCTTTTTTTTTCTTTTTCCCCCCCTTTTTTTCCTTTCCCCCCCCCTTTTTTTTTTTTTTTTCCCTTTTTTTTTTTTCTTCCCTTTTTCCCCCTTTTTTTTCCCTTTTTTTTCCCCTTTTTTCCCTTTTTTTTCCCCTTCCCCCTTTTTTTTTTGCCCCCCCCCCCCCCTTTTTTCCCCCCCCCCCCCCCCCCCCCCTTTTTCCCCCCTTTTTCCCTTACCCCTACCCCCCAAAAAATTTTTTTTTTTTTTTTTCTTCCCTTTTTTCCCCCCCCCCTTTTTTTTTTTTTTTTTCCCCTTTTTTTTTTTTTTCCCCTTTTTTTTTTTTTTTTTCCCTTTCCCCTTTTTTTTTTTTCCTTTTTTTTTTTTTTTTCCCCCTTTTTTTTTTCCTTTTTTTTTTTCCCCCCCTTTTTTTTTTTCCCCCCCCCCTCCTCTTTCCCTTTTTTCCCCCCCCCCCCCCCCCTTTTCCCCCCCCCCCTTCCCCCCCCCCTTCCCCCCCCCCCTTTCCCCCTTTTTCCCTTTTTTTTCCCCCCCCCCCCCTTTTTCCCCCCCTTTCTTCCCCCCCCTTTTCCCCCCCCCCCCCCCTTTCCCTTTTTTTCCCCCCCCCCCCTCCCCTCCCTTTTTCCCCCTTTTTTTCCTTTCCCCTTTTTCCCCCTTCCCCCCCTCCCCCCCTTTTCCCCCCCCCCCCCCCCCTTTTCCCCCCCCCCCCCCCCCTTTTCCCCCCCCAAAAAAAAAAACGGGGGGGGAAAATTTAAAAATTTTTTTAAAAAAAAAAATTTTTTTTCCCCCTTTTTTAAAAAAAAAAACTTTTTTTTTTTGGGGGACACCACCTCCACCATCTCCTCCTCCTCCTCCTTCTTCTTCTCCTTCTTCTCCTCCTCATCCTCATTTTTTAAATTCTTTTAACTACCCCCTCCCCCCTACCCCACTCTTCTAACTCACTCCCTCTTCCCTTTTCCTCTTCCTTTTCTTCTTTCTGTCGTCACCTCCACCCCTACTACTTCCCCTTTTTCACGCCCCCCCCCCCAATTCAAAACACTGTCAACGCCACTAAATCCACTGAGGCAAGCGAGGAATGAGATTTTGAAGTGAATTACAGGGAGATGATTTTTCATTCATTCATCTTTTTCCCCATTAAAATTTAGCTTATTATATTTTTGCTTGTTTGTTTGTATATTATTAGCAACATTATCAATATTAGTAATACCTTCATCTTCGTCCTCATTACAAATATATATATATTTTTTCTTGTTCATTTTTTTTTTTTTTTAATCTTTGTTATTTCTTCTTCTTCTTTTTCTTACTCCTTCTCTGATTCTCACCTACTCCTCATCCTCTTCATCTACTCATTCCTCCATCCCCCTCCCCCCTTCCCATTCTTCCTGTCCCTCCTCCACCTATTCATCCTCCTCATCTGTTTCCTTTATCTTATTCCTCTTACTCCTCCACTCTGTACCCCCTCCTTCATCTTCTCCACCTGCCCCTCATCCTCTTCCTCTTCCTTCACTTGCTCCTCCTCCTCCTCCTCCTCCTCTTCCTCCTTCTCCATCTTCTCCACTCTGTAACCACCTCCTTCATCTTCTCCATCCCCCTTCTCCACCTGCCCCTCCTCCTCTTCTTTTTCCTTCTTGCTCCTCCTCTTCCTCTTCCTCTTTCTCCATCTCAAGTAAACGAGCATGGATCTGTTTACTCGAAAATGCCATAAAGTCCTAAGCTTATAAAGAACGATATAATCCACACTCATTGAACAGAGGCTAAGAACGAGAAGAGAGATAATGACAATAGAAGTGGAAAGATAAGATGGATAGCGATAGAGATGGGGAGAGAGGAGGAGGAGGGAGAGAAGAAGGATGTAAAAAAGAGAGAGAGATAATGAGTTAGGGGAGATAGATGGAGAAAGGTCTCGTAAACAGACAAAGAAAAATAAATACAAAATAACACACGCACATCAACACACAGCAAAATACATACAACCCCCTTCCTCTCCACCCTCCCTCCCCCCCCAAAAAAAATCCCAACCTCCCCACTCCCACTATCATTCACCCCCCCACCCCCACCTCCTCTTCCAACACCCCCTAGTCCACCCCTCCTCCTCCAATCCCCCAGCCACCCCCCACCCCCACCTCCTCCTCCAACACCCCCTAATCCACCCCTCCTCCTCCAATCCCCCAGCCTCCCCCCCCAGTCACCCCCACACCTCCCCCCCAGTTCGAAGGTCATCCAGTCTTACTTTGATTTATTCCCTGATGAGAAGGGACCGACATTTATGCACCGGCGGGGTGACGATCCAGCAAATGTGCATTGTGTGGACGGCCGCTTGGAGACAGGACCGTGTTCCTTAAGATTATGAGAAGGGGTTGGTGATTACCTTAAGCAGCTAGGGTGAGGCTGATAGGGTGGAGGGGAGGGAGGAGGATGGAGAGCGAGGGAAGAGGGGGGGAGGGATGTGTCATAGTCACCATCGATATTAATGTCATTATTATCATTATTGTTATTATCATTATCATCACTATTATTTTATCATTATCATCACTGTTATTTCTGTTAATTATATTCTTCTCCAAAAATCATTATTACCATTATAATTGTTATTGTTATGTTTATCTTCGTCACAACCATCACTATGATTCTATTATCATCACTTTTTTCCCTCTTTCTATAAGCGCATGATAAATACACATCAGTAAAACAAACAAACAGATCAATAAATAACAAATGAAAAGGAAATGCTATTATATCGAGAAAATGTTACTAATTAAATAAATAAATTTTTTGTCGTCATTGCTAACAAAAGTTTAAGATATCAAACGATAATATGCATAATTTCCCCCCTACTGTTTCGTCTCACATATATTTTTTTCTCTTTATCTCCTCAATGAACCCGTTTCAAAAATGACCGAATGATTCTTTTCTGCCCATTTTTTAAAAGCCACGGAATGCAGAATATTGCATATTTCGTTAATGGTACGATCCCCTCCACTTTTTTTCTTTTTTTTAAGTTCACCACTTAGCGTTGCAAATGTGTCAACCGCCAGTTTCGACTCTCGTCTCCGAAACACTTGCCAATACGAGAAGAGACATGTGTTTCGCATACAAGAGTCGAAGCTGAGGATTCGAACACTGGATGGACGGTGAAATGTACGACTGAATCTTTTTATTTATCAGCTGATTAAGCGTGTTGTATCTATTATTATTATTTTTTTTTTATTATTCATCTATATAATTTTATCTGTTCGGCAGTGCGTTTATTCATCTATCTACTCCAATTATTATTCATCAATTTATCTATCTAACCTGCTTTTTAATCTAATATATTCACCTATCTACCTATTCTCTCATCTATTCATGTATACTTATGTATAAATCCATCTATTAATTCTAATCTAATCTTCTAATCTTTTCTACCCATCCACCTCACTTCTTCACTCACTCATTCCTTTGCTCAATCACGATCATAAATTTCTAAACAGATAAGGTATCAACGATAGTGCACAACGCCGGTTACGAAGTCAAAGAAAACGTGGTGTAAATTGTACCATAATTGTTTTACGTCAGGGAACGATAAGCTTTCGTATAATGAGCATTTAAAAGCACGAGATTAAGTGTTTGTGCGTTTGTGTCTGTGTGTGCGTGTGTGTGTTTGTGTGTGTGTGTGTGTCTGTGCGTGCGCATGCGTATGTGTTTGTGTGTGTGCGTGTGTGTGTGTGTGTGTGTGTGTGTGTGTGTGTGTGTGTGTGTGTGTGTGTGTGT
>NW_028234405.1:6281944-6284444 GCF_977035675.1 Penaeus japonicus | reverse complement strand
GGGAGGGGAGAGGCGTGTCGAAAAGCCAAGGATAATCTTGCTCTTAACGCAACGCCGGAATGCAATTACGGGAAGTAAGGAGATACAATATACTGTATTATTGTAGTTACAGGCCTTGCAAGCTAAGGGAGAGCATGAAGGAAACAAAGACAGAAAGAGAGAATAAAATTGAGGGAGACTGAGAGAGAGAGAGAGAGAGAGAGAGAGAGAGAGAGAGAGAGAGAGAGAGAGAGAGAGAGAGAGAGAGAGAGAGAGAGAGAGAGAGAGAGAGAGAGAGAGAGAGAGAGAATAGAAGATGGAGAGAGAGATAGGCGGGGTAGAGAAAGAGAGAGCAAGAGAGAGCAAGAGAGAGCAAGAGAGAGCAAGAGAGAGAGAGAGAGAGAGAGAGACGAGACGAGAAAAAAAAATAGGAAAGGAAAAACTCATCATACTAAAGAAAAACATCAGCTATAAAAGAAGAAGAAGCAAAAAAGAGAGAGAGAAAAAAAGAGATTGGGAAATAGGAGAATGAAGTGACGTAATCGGCCGATGAACAGACGAGGGGAAAAAAGGTGACAGACAGCAAACAGGTTTTCTCAATTCCCATCAGTACCTCAGAGCCGTGAGGGGAACAGGAAGAGGGGAAGGAGAATGGTGGATAATAGTAATACTAACAATAATAATGATGATGATAAAAAAGAAGGGAAGAGAGGAGGAGGAGGGGGAGGAGGAGAAGGAGAAAGAAGAAAAGGAGGAGGAGGAAGAGAAGGAGGAGGAGGAGGAGGAGGAGGAGGGGGAGGAGGGGGATATGGAGAAAGAAAAGGAAGAAGGAGGAGAAGAAGCAGAAGAAGGAGAAAAAGGAGACAGAGAAGGAGCGGCAAAAAAATGATCGAAATAAAACTTCTTTGACAAATAACAAGAGAAAATATCCAAGTTACAGAACCTGAAAAGAAATCCCTCTTAAAAGAAAGAAAAGAAAAGGGGGAAAAACACACAGCACCACCCGAAAAAAGTTGCCGAAAAAAATACAAATATATATACGAAACCTCGCGAGAACTAGGTCCCGCGGGGTCAAAATAACTTCCAATGCCATTAATGCATTTTAACACGTTGGGAATTTTTTTGAGTCCGTTTCCCTCCAAACAAGTGTGGGTGCGTAAGAGTGACAGCTGGGTTGACAAACAGGATATTTTTCTTTTTAACTATTCATTTTTTTTTTTTTTTTTTTTACTCAGGGAAAGATTTGAAAGTTATAGATTTGTGGAGAAAGATTGGGAAACTCGCAGTCATTGGAGGAAAGATGACTTATTAAGAGTTGTGGAGAGAAGAAAAAGGAATTTATATTCATAAGAAGAAAAAAATAGGTATTAATACTTAGTATATTTGAAAAAAAAGACAGAGAAGTTTGTAATCGTAAGAAGAAAGTCTTTAGTAATATGACAAAAGATAAGAGCTTTATGATTATATAGAGACAAAACAAAAATCATATGCAGAACTATCATAAATTTATAGTAATATACAGAAGTATTCGAAATCTGTAACTATTTGCAGAAAAAACAAATCTCTGGAGAAACATTAGAATCATATAACTATAAGAATCATACCACCAGTGAAAGAAGAAAGCTTTTGTTGCAAATCTGGTGTCAATCTTAGCCTGACCTTTGCTTGGCTAACAGGGAGTGTTCTGTCGTCAAATAATTAACGGGAGCTTTGGCGATGCTCTCACATACGCTTCGGGGTGGACTCAGGGAAAGAATCACATACATACACGCATACATTCATATACATACATACATGCATGCATACCTACATGCATACATACACGCATACATTCATATACATACATACATGCATACATACATACATACATGCATGCATAAATACATGCATACATACAGTCATACATACATACATACATACATACATACATACATACATATATACATACATACATGCATATATACAATACGTACATACATACATGCATATATACAATACGTACATACATACATACTGTATAAAAAAAATACATACTAAACATACATAGAGACAAACACCCACATAGACAAGTACACAATTTTCACGTATTCGTGTTGGTTTGTTCGTGTGCTTGTCTGTTTGTATGCAAGCATGTATGCAAGTCTATACATAAGAATGCACACACATACGCATGTATGCACAGTATGCATATACATCCGTATGTATGTATGTATGCACGTATATCCGTATGCATGCATTATACACCAATACACATCCACACAATCCCACCAATACCCACGCTCCCTTCCGCCCACTAAACCCAGCCATTAAAAGTGCTTTGGCACAGTATAATGAGCTGATTACAGGAACAGTTAAACCCCGACTAGACACACTCCTGGTTGAGATGAGCGGATACCCGACGCTATAAATGTCACCACGCTAGTTTCACGCTGAACATCCCCCGCCTCGCAGCATCGACTCGGAATCGTCATCTGGGTTTGCGGCTTCATCTCCTAGCCACATGCTGGGATGCCGGGATGCT
>NW_028234405.1:6266944-6276944 GCF_977035675.1 Penaeus japonicus | reverse complement strand
TTTGCCTGTAATAGATAAAATTGCAAGGTCTTTCTAGAGTGATATACATGCACTACTATGTCTTATGTATAGCTTTGTCCTAGCATATCAATTGACAGGGTCACAGTAATATCTGCTCCACCAAACATGTATGTATTAGAATCTAACAAACCCTTTAGGCATATTGTTTCAAAATCATAGATCAACTTTCCTCTCAATCCCACTCTCTCCCTCCCCCCTCTAAACCCTCCTTGACCCTGCTCGTCCCTCCTAACACAATCTCCCTCCCCCCTCTAACAAAAAACCCCCTCCTTTCTCCTTCTCTTTCTCCCTCTACATCATCTCCCTCCGCCCTCCTCCCACCCCCCCCCCCCCCCCGCCTCCCCCCCTTTACCTCTTTCTCTCCCTCTCCATCTCCCTCCCCCTTTACCTCCTACTTCTCCCTCTCCCTCTCCCTCTCCCATCCTCTCCCTCTACACTCTCCCTCCCTCTCCTCTCCTCTCCTCTCTCCCCTCTTCTCTCCCTCTGCCCTCTTGCCTCCTCTCCCTCCACTCCCCTTACCTCCCCCCTTTACCTGTTACCTCCTCCCCTCTCTCTCACTCCCCTCTTCCCCTCTTCCCTTCTCCCGCTTTCCCTCTCCGCTCCTTCCCTTCTTCCCGCTCCTCCTCTCCCTCTCCCTCTGTCTCCCTCTCCCCCCTTTTCTCCCTCCTCCATCTCCCTCTCCCTCTATCTCCCTCTCCCTCCACCTCCCTCTCCCTCTATCTCCCTCTCTCCTCTCCCCTTCTCCTCATTCTCTCTCTCCCTCTCCCTCCGTCCCCCCTCACTTCCCTCTACTCCCTCTCCCTCTCCCTCTCCCTCTCCCTCCCCCTCCCCCTCCTTCTCTCCCTCTCCCTCTCCCTCTCTTTACCTTCACTCCTCCTCTCCCCCCTCTTCCACACTTGCCGACCTCCTGAATATTTAAGCGTGAGATCAAAGAAAGCAGAAAGGGCAAACATTCATGATTTTCACCTGCAGTTGACTGACTCCCCGAAGACATACGACCAACGCAGCTGTGAATGAAGTTCATTACACTTACCTGCAAAAGAGAAAGAAGGAAAAATGTTAATTAAGAACGAATATCCGGGAATTGTATGATCATATTTTTCGAAAGTATGCACAAGTTATACAGTGCATATATACATATACATATACATTTATATATACACACACACACACACACACACATATATATTATATGTGTGTGTGGTGTGTGTGTGTGTGTTTAGTGTGGAGTCGTGTGTGTGTGTGTGTGTGTATGGATTAATATATCTACACACACATATATATATAATATTTATTATATATATTACTAATTTTTATATATATATATATATATATATTATATATTATATTTATATATAGATAGATTAGATAGTAGATAGATAGATAGATAGGTGCTTGTGTGTGTGTTGCGTGTGTGTGAGTTGTGTGTGTATGTGTTGTGTCTGTGTGTGTGTGTTGTGTGTGTTCTGCTGTTGTGTGTGTGTGTGTGTGTGTGTGTGTGTGTGTGTTGTGTGTGTGTTGGTGTGTGTGTGTTGTGATGCTGTGTGTGTGTGTGTGTGTGTGTGTGTGTGTGTGTGTGTGTGTGTGTGTGTGTGTGTGTGTGTGTGTGTGTGTGTGTGTGTGTGTGTGTGTGTGTGTGTGTGTGTGTGAATCGATCTGTTTATCTACCAACTTATCTATCTCTATAAATAGAGAAATAGACAGATAGACAGATAGATAAACATGAAAATATATACTTACTAAAGTATAAAATATATACTAAAAGTGTAAACATATAGAAATATACATATACATACATATTAAATTTTTCATATTACCAAACAGTGATACATAGTAATAATATAATTCTTTACTAATATACAGACATAGATAAATCAATTCTTTCTATAATGATTATATAAATACATACAGACATATATACTTTCCTTTCCTTTATAAGTATCATTAACATTTCTCATACAACCATACGCAATGCACATTTCAATGATTATCCTCATTAACGAAAATAAGCTCACTAAGCTAAGAGGGAAATAAAAATCATTAGACCACTGCATTGCAAAAACTGAATATAAGGATTTAGCCTTTCAATGACCAAGGTTACATGATAGACTCATAAGCTTGCAAAAAAAAAAAGAAGAAAAAAAAAAAAAAAAGCTTCTCACATTTTTTTGAAGATGAAAGATGTCATTCAATGATAAATTAGAATTAGTCATTTGCAAAATGTAAGCGGTAACTGATTTTTGTTTTATTATTGAAAATGATGAAATTGATATATATTTTTTGATATATGTATCTTAAATACATTCGTATCGTTATTTGTATATGTGGTTATATGTATTGTCATGAAAAATGTGCTTGTTTGTGTGTGTGTGTGTGTGTGTGTGTGTGTGTGTGTGTGTGTGTGTGTGTGTGTGTGTGTGTGTAGATGATGTTTGTTTGTGAGAGGTATGTGGTGTGAGAGTGTTGTGTGATGTGTGTGTGTGTGTGTTGTGGTGTGTTATGTGTGTTTGTAGTGTTTCTCTGTGTGTTGTTTATGTATGTTATGTCCTATATATAATATTATATATATATTATCTATAATATATATATTATAATATTTATATATATATATATTATATATAGAGACGAGAGAGAGAGAGAGAGAGAGAGAGAGAGAGGAGAGAGAGAGTCGAGAGAGAGAGAGGAGAGAAGAGAGAGAGAGAGATGAGAGAGAGAGAGCGAGGAAGAGTGAGAGAGAATGCGAGGAGAGAGAGAGAGAGAAGAGAGAGAGTGTGATTGGTAGAGAGGAGTGAGAGAGAGCGAGGAGAGAGAGAAAGGAGAGAGAAAGGAGAGAGGGGAGGAGAGAAGGAGAAGAAAGGAGAGAGAGAGAAGAGAGAGGAGCGAGAGAGAGAATACGGGAAAAAAGTCAGATCAGATAGCGCTAGTCTATCTGCGCGCCCAGCCGTTCCCCCTACCGCACCGGAAGACAATCACCTGAATGAAAATAAGACTGCCGGGGTGTTTATCCTATCAAAGAGACCAGGAGGATTCAGGTAAAGGTTGGGGAGGGGGGGGGGGCTTTGCCGGGATAGAGGGGTAGGGGTAGGGAGAGGGGTGGGGGAGAGCTTTGATGGTATTGAGGGGGGGGGGGGAGGAGGGGAAAGGGTCGGGGCGGGGGGAGAGGGGGGGGGGGGGGCGGAGAGGAAAAGAGGAGAGGAGGAAGGGGGGGAGAGAGACCGAGGGGGAGAGGAGGGAGAGTAGGTGGGGAGGGAGGGAGGGTGATAGGCAGAGGGGAGAGGGAGGAGTGAGGCTGAAAGGAAGAATAAGAAGGGTAGGTAAGGTGAGGGGTATGGGGGTGACCCAAGGGGGGTGAAGACATAGCGAGAGAAAGAAAAAAAAACGAAGAAAGAAAGGAGAAAGAAGAAAAACGACTTGAGGGAAAGAAGAAAAAAAAAAGGAGAGAGAAACTAAAGAAGAAAAGAAAAGAGCAGATGGAAGAGGAGAACACAGAAGAAGAAGAAGAAGAAGAAAAAAAAGGAAAGGAAAGGCGAAGAATATGAGGCAACGAATGAGGTAAGAGTGAGGTGAGACCGAGGTAAGCGAGAGACAGGGAGACAGCGGAGCGGGAAGGGGTGGGGGGGTGGGGGGAGTCGGGGAGACAGAGGAAGAATGGGAGGGAGAAGTCGGGGAGATAGAGGGGGGAGGGGAGGGGAGAAAAGGGGGGATAAGGGGGAGGGGGGATTACCGGAATTGATCCAATCTCATCTTGTGATCTGATGAAGATAGCGCTGTTTGGACATAGCCAATGACAGGCCTCATTTTAGCGACGGTGATTGTGTCCGCTGGAGTTGTTTGCACGTGCGATGGAGGGAGGGAGGGAGGATGAGGGAGGGAGGGAGGGAGAGTTGAGGAGAGGAGAGGAAGGATAAGGGGAGACCGGAGGAGAGTTGAGAGTGAGAGAGGGAAAGGGAGGGAAAGAGTAGAGGGAGGGAGGCATGTGAGGGATGTAGAGGAGGAAGAAGGAGGGGAGGCGAGGAGGTTGTTGAGAGAGGAGGAAAAAGGGGAACGAGAGTGAGAGAGGGTGGGAAGTAAGTTAAGTAGAGGGATAGGGAGGGAGGCGCAGGGCAGGAGGGGAGGATGAGGGAGGGAGGGAGGGAGGATGAGGGAGGGAGGGAAGAGAAAGAGGGAGAGAGGGAGGAAAGGGTAGGGTGAGAGAGGGAGGAAGGAAGGGAGGGAGTAGATGGAAGAGAAAGAGGGAGCGAGAGTGAGAGAGGGAGGAAAGGGGAGAGTGAGAGAGGGAGGGAGTAGAGGGAGGGAGTAGATGGAAGAGAAAGGAGGGAGGAGAGTGAGAGAGGGGAGGCGGAAAGGGGAGAAGTGAGGAGAGGGAGGGACGTTGGAGGCCAGGCCAGAAAGGGGGAGGGAGTACGAAGGCCAGAGGGGGGAGGGAGGAGAGGGAGGAGAGGGGAGAGTGAGAGAGGGAGGAGAGGGGTGAGAGGGAGGGAGTAGAAGGAGGAGAGGGAGGGAGGGAGGGAGGAGAGGGGTAAGAGGGAGGGGGTAGAGGGAGGAGAGGGAGGGAGGGAGGGAGGAGAGGGGTGAGAGGGAGGAGAGGGAGGGAGGAAGAGGGAGAGAGGGAGGGAGGAGAGGGGAGGAAGGGAGTAGAAGGAGAACAGAGAGAGGGAGGGAGGGAGGGAGGGAGGAGAGAGAGAGGAAGGAAGGTGAGGTAGGATTATTATCATAATAATAATTTTAATAAGAAATAATAACAAAAACAATAAAACAATAAGGATGAAAATAGTAATAATAGCAATGATACAAATAATAGAAATTGCAACAATAGCAATGATACAAATAATAGAAAGAGCAACAATAACAACAACGATAATAATAAAAATAATAATAAGAAGAATGATAATAACAATAATACTAACAACAAAGATAATAAAAACAAAGAATACAATAGCAAAAGAGAAAAGAAAAGAAAACCATATCGGTAACTATGGCACCGACGACAACAAGAGTCACTAATCCTAATAAAGGACAAACAAAAGGCACTAACAAGAACTCTTATCAGAAAAGGACTCGCCGCAGCGCTCTCCCTCACCCCCTGCCTATCCCCCCTTCCCCTCTCCCTCACCCCCTCCTTATCCCCCCCCTTCTCCTCTCCTTCATCCCCTGCCTATTTCGCTTCCCCTCTCCTTCATCCTTTCTCTATTTCGCTTCTCCTCTCCTTCCTCCTCTGCCTATTTCGCTTCCCCTCTTCTTCATCCTTTCTCTATTTCGCTTCTCCTTTCCTTCATCCCCTCCTTCCCTATTTCGCTTCCCCTCTCCTTCATTCCTGCCTATTTATTTCGCTTCTCCTCTCCTTCATCCCTTCTCTATTTTGCTTCCCCTCTCCTTCCCTATTTCGCTTCCCCCCTCCTTCATCCCTTCCCTATTTCGCTTCCTCTCTCCTTCATCCCTTCCCTATTTCGCTTCCTCTCTCCTTCCTCCCCTCCCTATTTCCCTTCCTGTTTCCCTTGCCTCCTCCCTACTCCCTTCCCGCTTCCCTCACCCCTTCACGACTCCCTCGCTGCTCACCTCACCCCTTCTTAATTTCCCTTCCCTCTTCCCTCACCTCCCCCCTACTATCTCCCCGTTCCCCTCACTCCTCTCAACCTTTCCCCTCTAGCCCCCCTCCCCCCCTCCAAGCCCCCCAAGCCCCCCGACCAACCACTGTTCGAAAAACGGATTATTTCACCACACCTTCCTTAATCATATTACTTCGGCACACCTGTGGATCCCCCCGTTTGTCTCCTTCTCTTTCTCTTTCTCTTTCTCTTTCTCTCTCTCTCACTCACTCACTCACTCACTCACTCACTCACTCACTCACTCACTCACTCACTCACTCACTCACTCACTCTCTCTCTCTCTCTCTCTCTCTCTCTCTCTCTCTCTCTTTCTCTTTCTCTTTCTCTTTCTCTCTCTCTCACTCTCTATCTATCTATCTATTCATCTTTCTCTCGTTCTCTCTGTCTCTCTTTCTCCCTCCCCCCCCCCTCCCTCTTCTCTCTCTCTCTCTCTCTCTCTCTCTCTCTCTCTCTCTCTCTCTCTCTCTCTCTCTCTCTCTCTCTCACTCTATATCTATCTATTCATCTTTCTCTCGTTCTCTCTGTCTCTCTTGCTCCCCCCTCTCTCTCTCTCTCTCTCTCTCTCTCTCTCTCTCTCTCTCCTCTCTCTTCTCTCTCTTTCTTTTCTTCTCTCTTATTATATATGATAATATATATTAATTATTTATTTTATAATTTTTATATTTAATATATATATATATATTGTGTGTGTGTGTGTGTGTGTGTGTTTGTGTAAAATGTGTGTGTGTGTGTGTGTGTGTTTGTGTAAAATGTGTGTGTGTGTGTGTAAAATGTGTGTGTGTGTGTAAAATGTGTGTGTGTGTGTGTGTGTGTGTAAAATGTGTGTGTGTGTGTGTGAAATGTGTGTGTGTGTGGGTGGTGGGTTGTGTGTTTTGTGTGTTATGTGTTGGTGTGTGTGTGTGTGTGTGTGTGTTGTGTGTGGGTGTGTGTGTGTGTGTGTGTGTGTGTGTGTGTGTGTGTGTGTGTGTGTGTGTGTGTGTGTGTGCATATATATATACATACATACAGAAAGACAGAGAAACACAGACATATAAAAGATGCATAAAATGAAAAGAGAGAGAGAGAGAGAGAGAGAGAGAGAGAGAGAGAGAGAGAGAGAGAGAGAGCGGATGAAGCCTCCAGCTAGGTGGGCGAAGTAAGGACCGCTGAAAGCCACAGGTAGAATGAGCGAGGGAGAAGAGGGGAAGAAAGGAGAGGGGAGGGAAGGAGGTTGGGAGAGGGAAGGGAGGGTGGGAGGAGGAGGGAGGGCGGGAAAGGGAAGAGAAGGAAAAAAGAGAGGGAAGAAGAGAGGGAGGAAGAGAAGGGGACGAGGGAGGGAGGAGGGAGGAGGGGGGAGAGAAGCAGGAGCTACAGGTTGGGGCTCGATCGATATAGCCCAGACACTGCCATCATGGAGTCACTCTGAGTTTCGGTGGAATGAGTCGAAACAAAAACACTTCTCTCAAGAAGGGTAATGAGGATAATGCTGATAACGACAAGGACGATGATGGTGATGGTAATTTTGATGATGGTGATAATGATAATGACAATGATGATGATAGTAATAATACTAATAGCAGTGGTGGTGTAGTAATAGCAATACAAAAATAACAATGACGATAATAATGATGATTATGTTGGTAATAACAATAATTATATTAACAATGCAGTTAATAATCATATTAACAACAAAGATAATGATAATATTAATAGCAAAAACAAAGAAATATGTATGATAATATTAATAATAAAAACAATAATAGTAATAATAGTAGTAACAGTAAGGATAATAATATGGAAATAAATAATAATGATAAAAATATCAAAACTATACTAATAGTAGTAGTAGCAGTGGCTGTAGTTGTAGAAGTAGATGCAGTAGTAGTAGTAGTAATAGAAGCAGTTGTGATAGTTGTTGTTGTAGTAATTGTAGCAATAGTAGCAATAATAATGATAATAACAATAATTATGATAATAAAGATAATTGTAACAGTTATAGTAATGATGATGATGGCAACGATATTAATGATGACAATAATGATAATAATAATATCAATAATAATAATAATAATGATAATAATAATAATCACCATAATAATAATGATGATAATGATAATAATAATGAAAATAATAATAATAATAATGATAATAATAATAATAATAATAATAATGGTATTGATAATAAAGATAAAAATAATGATGATACTAATAATAATATTGATAATGATAAAACTGATCATAATAATAATACAAACAAATAATACAAATATCAATAATAGTAAATCAAAATGAATAAGAAAAATAACAACAACAACAGAACCACCTCTAACAAAAACAGAATTACAACAATGCTAATAACCCTATCAACAAGAACCACACCAACAACAACAACAAAAACAGACAAAGAACAAGTACCAAAATAAAAAGAACCCCCCTCACCCCCAACAACAACAACAACAACAACAACAAAAAAACGTTACGAATAAGGAAAACAAGAAAGAAACAACAAAACCAAAAAATCCCCCATTGATAGTTCCTGACATTAGCTGATCCCTAATGATTGCAATTTCGCTCTCGTCCATCTATAATCAACTCCAAATTGGTCTTTTGTTTTCGCATAGAAAAAAGGTTATTATTTTATTTTTTTTTTTGTCGAAGATCAAGAATCAAGAGATATCAAGAGGAGATGCAGCGGACGTAAGAGTAAAACCATCCCTTATGAGGTTCTGTTTCTGTTCTTTGTGAATTTTTGTACTTTTTGAGGTTCTGTTTCTGTTCTTTGTGAATTTTTGTACTTTTTGAGGTTCTGTGTCTTGTGAGGTTTTGTTCGTTGTGGGGTGAGCTTCTTTTTGAGGTTCTGTTTCTTGTGAGGTTCTGTGCCTTGTGAGGTTTTGTTCCTTGTGAGGTTCTGTGCCTTGTGAGGTTCTGTGCCTTGTGAGGTTTTGTGCCTTGTGAGGTTCTGTGCCTTGTGAGGTTTTGTTCCTTGTGAGGTTCTGTGCCTTGTGAGGTTTTGTGCCTTGTGAGGTTTTGTGCCTTGTGAGGTTTTGTGCCTTGTGAGGTTTTGTGCCTTGTGAGGTTTTGTGCCTTGTGAGGTTTTGTGCCTTGTGAGGTTCTGTGCCTTGTGAGGTTTTGTTCCTTGTGAGGTTCTGTGCCTTGGGAGGTTTTGTTCCTTGTGAGGTTCTGTTTCTTATGAGGTTCTGTGCCTTGTGAGATTTTGTTCCTTGTGAGGTTCTGTGCCTTGTGAGGTTTTGTTCCTTGTGAGGTTTTGTTCCTTGTGAGGTTTTGTGCCTTGTGAGGTTCTGTGCCTTGTGAGGTTTTGTGCCTTGTGAGGTTCTGTTTCTTATGAGGTTCTGTGCCTTGGGAGGTTCTGTGTCTAGTGAGGTTCTGTGCCTTGTGAGGTTTTGTTCCTTGTGAGGTTCTGATCCTTGTGAGGTTCTGTGTCTTGAGGGTTCTGTTCCTTGTAAGGTTCTGTTCCTTGTAAGGTTCTGTTCCTTGTAAGGTTCTGTTCCTTGTAAGGTTCTGTTCCTTGTAAGGTTCTGTTCCTTGTAAGGTTCTGTTTCTTGTAAGGTTCGGTTCCTTGTGAGGTTCTGTTCCTTGTGAGGTTCTGTACCTTGCGAGGCTCTGTTCCTTATGAAGTTATCTTCCTTGTGAGGTTCTGTTCCTTGTGAGTTCTGTTCCCTTTGAGGTTCTTTTCCTTGTGAGGCTTTGTTCCTTGTGAGGCTTTGTTCCTTGTGAGGTTCTCTTCCTTTTGAGATTCTCTTCCTTATAAGGTTCTATTCTTTGTGAGGTTCGGTTCCTTGTGAGGTTCTGATCCTTAGGAAGTAATGTTTCTTTTTGAGGTTCTCTTGCTTGTGAGTTTCGGTTACTTATGATCTTCTGCTCCGTGCGAGGTTCTGTTCCTTGTGAGGTTCTGCTCCTAGAGAGGTTTTGTCCCTTGTGAGATTTTGTTCCTTGTAAGGTTTTATAATCTCGGGGGGAATCGTATTTCTTTTTGAGATTCTATCAATCCATGGTTTCCTTTTTATTTTTGAGACTATATTCCCACGGCTCCATTCCTTTTGAAGTTCTAATCCTACGGGGCCAATAAGGTGGATAAATTGGGATGAACAAACAGAGAGAGAGAGAGAGAGAGAGAGAGAGAGAGAGAGAGATGGGTGAGGAAAATGATATAGATAGGGAGAGGTGTGTGACGAGGAATGTGAATGGAGAGAGAGTGGGAGAGGAAGTGTGGAGAGATAGAGAGAGAGAGATTGAGAGTAGAGAGGAGAGAGAGAGGAGACGTGGGAATGGTGAAGGAGAGAGAGTGAGAGTAGAGTGAGAGGAGCGTTGAGCTAGGATGATTGAGGTGAGAGAGAGGAGAGGAGAGAGAGACTGGGGAGATGAGAGAGAGAGAG
>NW_028234405.1:6254444-6256944 GCF_977035675.1 Penaeus japonicus | reverse complement strand
TTGCGCCCTCATTACAATTAAACATTTATCAATACGATTGTATGCAAACACGTATACACTAACGTCTTTCAACCCTTTGAAAGCAGTCTGCAAGTCCGTTTTAAATATATATCTATAACGTAAACTATCTTTTCTGTAACTGTGTGTAGGATTGTGTGTCTATAGCTGTATATATGTATGGTGAATGAGTGAGTGAGTAAGTGAGTGAGTGAGTGAGTGAGTGAGTGAGTGAGTGAGTGAGTGAGTGAGTGAGTGAGTGAGTGAGTGAGTGAGTGAGTGAGTGAGTGAATGAGTGAGTGAGTGAATGAGTGAGTAAGTGAGTGAATGAGTGAGCGAGTGCATGTGTGTGTACGATCCAAAGGTTGATAAAACAAAAACAAAGAAAACACACACACACACACACACGTACACGGAGAGAAAGAGAGAGAGAGAGAGAGAGAGAGAGAGAGAGAGAGAGAGAGAGAGAGAGAGAGAGAGAGAGAGAGAGAGAGAGAGAGAGAGAGAGAGAAAGAGAGAAAGAGAGACAGAGAGAGAGAGAGAGAGGCGGATTGGTGCCTGTGGATCGATAGTGCACCCTAGCTGGCGCGTGTTGGGTGAAGTGGTGAGGGAAGGGGATGGGGTAGGGGGAGGATAGGGGTAAGGTGAGGGGAAGGGGGGAGTAAAGGGGGAAAGAGGAGAGGGGAGGGTAAGGGAGGGACGTGAATGTAGGGAAGAAAGGGAGTGGGGGGAGGGGAGAGAGTGCGGACGAAGAGAGAGGTAGAAGAGGGAGCCATAGGGATGAGGGGAGACTAGAGAGGGAGGAAGGGGCGGGGTGGGGTGAGGGGAGAGGAGGGGAGGAGGAGGGGAAAGGCGGGCCACCTGGCGAAACAACAGGTTGCAGCGACACCTAGCCTACCTACCACCGCAGCCAGCCAAGTAACAGGTAAATTTTACCCGATGGAAGTTAAAGGAATTAGGCTTTGGATAAGTTTTTTTTGGGGGGTATCATGAGGTTTTACGTATCATGAGGTTTTTGGTATCATGAGGTTTTAGGTATCATGAGGTTTTGGGTATCATGAGGTTTTAGGTATCAAGAGGTTTTAGGTATCATTAGATTTTAGGTATCATGAGGTTCTATGTATCATGAGGTTTTAGGTATCATGAGCTTTTACGTATCATGAGGTTTTACGCATCATGAACTTTTACGTATCATGAGGCTTTAGGTATCATGAGGTTCTATGTATCATGAGCTTTTACGTATCATGAGGTTTGACGTATCATGAGATTTTTCGTATCATGAGGCTTTAGGTATCATGAGGTTCTATGTATCATGAGGTTTTAGGTATCATGAGCTTTTACGTATCATGAGGTTTGACGTATCATGAGATTTTTCGTATCATGAGGCTTTAGGTATCAGTAGGTTTTACGTATCATGAAGTTTGACGTATCACGAGGTTTTAGGTATCATGAGGCTTTAAGTATCATAAGGTTTAAAGTTTTCACTTTAAGTACTAAAGAGTATCAAATATTAGCTTTTATAAGTAAGGTTGAAGGCTTCACGGTAGGCATAAATATTTAAAACTGGAGATTAAACATTCGAAATAAAATATCTCATAGTAAAAAATTAAGCAACATACAATATAATGAACCTCATATTGTATTCGGATTTCCGTATTCCGCATTAAGTATCGCCATCTCATCATTGAATCTAATTTCAAGAATATCAAAGTTCTAAGATAAATTTCAAAGGTGAGATTGAGAAGTCTATTCAAGGTTTACGGAGAAAATTGGGAATCCAGGAGAGGATTATAAGTGGGAAGAAGTTATACCTAAGCGACAGTATGAAGTTTGTTTTTTTCATGATGGTGATGGTGATGGTGATGGTGGTGGTGATGGTGGTGGGGTTGGGGGTTGGGGGTTGGGGGTTGGGGGTGGTGTTGGGGGGGGGCGTGATGGTGGAGATGGTGATGGTGGTGGTGGTGGTGGGGTTGGGGATCGGGGGTGGTGGTGATGGTGGTGGAGGCGGGGTTGGTGATGGTGGTGGTGGTGATGGTGATGTTAGTGTTGGTGGTATTGATGCTAGTCGTTGGTGTTGGTGATAGAGGTGATGGTGGTGATGAAAAGAGTGATGATAGTAAGCTAGTGATGACGACGACCCCAATGATACTGACAATGACGAAGACGCTAATAATAACGATTAAAACATCACCAACAACAATACCGAGACAGAACCCCCACCCACTTAACACAGGGCTTAATGACACCTTGCGTCTTGTTGTTGGCAGGCAGGCAGGCAGGTAGAGGAGGTGGCTCTCGAATCGAACGGAGGAGGGACTTGCATTCTGATTATAGACTCGAGTCCAATCCCCAATCTGCAGGAGGGATTAGTTTGGGATGATCATAGAGGGTCACCTTGATTTTTATTTTTTCTTTGGTTTCGTTTTGTATTATTCTATTTGTTTTTTTTCGTTTTTGTTTTCGCTTTTTCGTTTGTTTGTTTTTTCTCCGTTTTGTTTTGTTT
>NW_028234405.1:6246944-6249444 GCF_977035675.1 Penaeus japonicus | reverse complement strand
TATTCAAGATAAAATGTAAAAATATTCATAGATCTTACATTTCATGGTATTAGTATTTGTAGTTGTCGCGAACGTGATAGCTGTGATGCAGTGGTAGTGTAACCTGTTGAGTTTGTAGCTATAGGTCATGGTAGTATATATTGTGAGTATCATTTTAATTGTTCGGTGGTGGTGGTTGGGGCAATAATAATGATAATAAAAAAACATACAACGTTCAATTTTATTCCTACCTTACGATTTACCTTTCACAGTTTGCTTTGGCAACAAGAAATTACGCCAATACCAACACTCCATATCTTGTATGTCGTGCAACTCTCTAATGATAACAATGGAGACGACTTGGTGGATAAGACATACATGGATCAAATCAACAAGACAATTTGTCACTTCCCTTTAAGAACAAATGCAGAAAATACATAAACATATTAATGGAACATTAGACTATTGACACACACGTATACCGACATTCAGAGAGAGAAAAATCGTAGACTGAAAGAACAAAGAAAAGAAAAGAAAAAAAAAAAGAAAAGAAAAGAAAAGAAAAGAAAAGAAAAAAAAGACGGGAAACTAAAAATTGCTTATACCTGGCCTGTCTGCTGATATAAACTCTACGGACATAAACCCCTACTTTCATTTGTCACTAACGATTAGAACTCTCACGACCAAATACTCTTTTCAAGTAGTTTCGTTCGTTCTATCATGAATCATTTGCAAGCTCTGAATGTAAAGTAATTTCTCTTTTTTTGGCTTTCACTCAAAGAACTTGAAGAAAATAGTAAAAAAAAATATCCCTAATTTTAAACATTAGAAGAGACCGCATGCATGGTGATGATCACCTCCCTATTACGTAAATACCTTGTATAAAATAGTATCAAAATAGTGCTTTCATCTACAAGCTTTTTCCCTACAGCTTCCCCTTCTACAAACTCCATTTGTGCTGTTAGTTGTACCATAAGCATCATTAAATACTGTATTCGGTGAGACTCAATTATATGTGGATATTGTGTATTGTCATTGGGATTCTCAATTCAAGTTGTTTTTTTAGGGGGGGGGAGATAGGTGGAAGGGGGTGGGTTGATAAGTCTCTCTTTCTTTCTTTTGTCTGTCTACTTGTCTCTTACTCCCTGACCCCGCCCCCCTACCACCTCTCATTTCTCTCTCTCTCTCTCTCTCTCTCTCTCTCTCTCTCTCTCTCTCTCTCTCTCTCTCTCTCTCTCTCTCTCTCTCTCTCTCTCTCTCTCTCTCTCTTTCTCTTTCTCTCTCTCTCTCTCTCTCTCTTTCTCCCTGGGCTATCAAGATTACATTTTTCAAACACTTACCTGATAAAAATCAATTTTCTCTTATTCAACTCCATGTCTCATATATATATACGGTTTTCTTTCTCTCCCATGTCTTCATTAATAGCAAGTCCAGCTCTCCATACTCGTTCCGTCCCTCCTTTACTTAAATTCTTTGAAAACACACAACCTCTTCAATTTAATGACGTTCTGCCAATCCTCCTTTACCTCCTTTTCTTTCTTTCTTTTTTTTTATTTTTCTTTTTTTGTCTCTTTTGCTATATCTGTCCCTCTTTCTCTTCTTTTCTCCCTCTCTTACTCTCTGTCTGTTTCTCTTCTTCTCTTTCTTTCTTTCTCTCTTTCTATCTCTCTCTCCTTCTTTCTTTCTCTCTTTCTATCTCTCTCTCCTTCTTTCTTTCTCTCTTTCTATCTCTCTCTCCTTCTTTCTTTCTCTCTTTCTATCTCTCTCTCTCTCTCTCTCTCTCTCTCTCTCTCTCTCTCTCTCTCTCTCTCTCTCTCTCTCTCTCTCTCTCTTTCTCTCTCTCTCTCTTTCTCTCTTTCTCTCTCTCTCTCTCTCGTTTCCTCTTCCTCTCCCTCTCTCTCATTCTCTTTCTCTCCCTCTTTCTATCTCTCTCTTTCTCCTCTTCTCTCCCTCTCTTCTCTTCTGCTTTATCACCCAGTTCCCTTCAAGCTTCCCCCTTTATTTTTCATTATCCTCATCATCTCATATTCTCCTCCTTTCGGATGCTCTTAATGATCGTCCCCCTTTTTACTATTGGATCTTAATCTTACCAATTATTTTCGATGAGGGAATACTGGTGTGTTTTATATCTAATCTTCGTGTGTGATTAACCTATACTGTATCGTCATTTGTGTGTGCGTGTTGTCCTTTTGGGGTGATCGTGAGTTTGGTTGCATGTTCGTGCGTGTGAATGTAGTGTCATGCTTAGGCTATCCTCTCCCTCTTCACCTCTTTTCCCATTCCATTCTTCTCCCCCTTTCCAGAGTGAATGTAATCGGTTCTGCTTTTATGGCAGTGTATCTACACGCAATATACTGTGTCTTGTGATGTACTTTGATTTTCCTGTATGCGACAATACGAATAAATTTGTAATTCAATTTGGACTTTGATAAGCTATTTCTTCAATCATATGAGAGACTACATTACCAGGAGCTTTGAGTAGCTTTCCTTTGAGTGTTCCCATTGCTATTGAATGACGGCC
>NW_028234405.1:6231944-6239444 GCF_977035675.1 Penaeus japonicus | reverse complement strand
ATAATAACGGTTGATGAGTCGGAGATTCATGGGTCATAACTGGTTCGTTAGTGTGATCATTCCCTTTAAGTGTGGTCGATTTTTTTATGTTCTGTTTTTTTGTAATTATCGGTTTTGTCATTTCGTATATGTGTGTGTGTGTGTGTGTGTGTGTGTGTGTGTATGAGAGAGAGAGAGAGAGAGAGAGAGAGAGAGAGAGAGAGAGAGAGAGAGAGAGAGAGAGAGAGAGGGAGAGAGAGATAAAATATGTATAGATAGATAGAAAGAAATATATATATAATATATATATATATTGTAGCTATTCTTTTTCATTCCTTGTTTAAGAAATGCGAGCTTCAAATTATGGGAGGAAAGTGTTTTATCTCATCATGCATACTTACATAAATGCATGATGTTTACTGGCATTGCCGGACAAACACACATACACACACACACAAAAACAAAAAATCCATAAATATCATAATAAAAATTTATCGATCTATCGATCAATCGATTGGTCTCTACTTATATCTATCTCTCCATCTATCACTCTATCTTTTTATTCTCCTTGTATCTTCGCCCAAACATCCCTGCCTTAGTACCTTTCTATCTTGCCACTCATAGTCGAGTCTAGAACCCGTGGGTTGTTCAGAGGCAGTCATTCACTTGTGCTTCAATGTAACCCTTCATGCAGTCTCTGGTCGTTGCATTTTCACGTCTCATTGAGTTCATATTCGTTACATTTCTGTGCATGTTTTAGGATTTTTTTCTGTTTTTATTATTGTTTTTTAGGTATCGATTTAGTTATTTGTTGTTGTTGCTGTTTTCGGTACCCGTTTAGTTGTTTCAAATTCCTTGGTTTTATTTATCTTTCTTGATTTTTTTCTTTCCCTTTTATAATTTCCTTCCTTTCTTCGCCTTTTTCTTTTTCTTTTTTTTTCGTGTTTTGATTTTTTCTTTCCTCCCTCTTTCTCTCTCTTCTTCTTCTTCTTCTCCATCTTCTCCATTGCCTTCGCTATCTTCTTCTCCCTCTCCCTTTTCTTCTCCTTTCCCCTTTATCTTCCTCTTCCTCCCCATCTTCATCTCCCTCTCCTACTCCATCTCTTTCTTTATACCACCTTTTCATTTCCTTCTCCGTTCATCTTCCTCTCTCCATCTCCTTCTACCCTATCGCCCTCACCCGCCTTCTCTCTTCCTCTTTCTACTCCCCTCTCCTTCCCCCTCTCATTCTTCCTCTTTCTCCTTCCCTCTCACCCTTTCTCCAACCCTCTCTCCTCCCCTCTCCTCCCCCACGCCCTCACTTTTCCCCTCTCTCTCTCTCTCCACCCCTGCCATTCAAACCCTTATATTTTCCCTCCTTGAATTGTGAGAAAGACGCAGATCCTAATAATCCTTCGAAGATACTTTGAAGTCGGATTCTCTCCTTTCTCTCTCCCCATCCCCCTCTCCTCCCCCCCTCCCCTCTATCCCTTCAATTAGGACCTTCTGGAAGGGGGGAGGAGAATGAAGGCAAGGGGACCGGGAGCGGCAAAGGAGAGGGAGAAGAAAGGGGAAACGAGGGGGAGTGGAGGACCCCCAAGAACCCACGTGATGAAAATAAAGGAGTCACCCCTCGACTTCTCCGCCGCTGCATGAAAGCACGGTGACAGAATTCCCATTTTCTCTGTTTATTTTTTTTCTCTCTTTCTCCGTCTTTACCATTTTCTCTCTTTCTATCTTCCTTTCTACAATTTGCTATAGTTATACAGGATAATCAATACTACTTGCAGGAATATACAAAGAATTATTCTGTTTATCAGTGCTATGAAATGAGCATATTAATAATTCTTTTTGTCTTTGTATGTGTCTCGTGAATACATGATTTCGTGCTTACATGTTCGCACGAATAAATGTGTGCGTATGGTTTCACACACGCACATCTGTACGTATTTCTGGTATCACACACTCACACACATCCAATATGCATGGACCCACTGAAACTGGATAGTGCTCACAGCAAGGCGAAGCTAAGGAGGAAAAGGAGGGAAGGGAGGGAAGGGAGGGAAGGAGAAGAGAGAGGAGGGAGAGGGGGAGTGAGCAAGGGATGAAACGATTGGGAGGGAGGAGGTAGAAGGATAGACGAGAGGGGAGGAGGAGGAAGGGAGGAAGGAAGAGGGTGAAGGAACGAGAGAGAGGGAGGAGGGGATAGAGGGAAGGAGTAGAGGGGAGATGAGGAAGGAGGAAAAGGGGCGAGGAGGAGAGAAGAAATTATCTGAAGAAGAACGGAGGGAGGAGAGAAGTTATACGAAGAAGGAGGGAGGGAGGAGGAAAGGACGAGGAGGAGAGAAAAAGGTATACGAAGTAGGAGGGAGGGAGGAGGAGGAAAGGACGAGGAGGAGGAAATGTTGGGGAGGGGGAAGGGGAGAAGGGTAAGGAGGGGAGAGGGTCAGCTATTATCGGGATTATCGGTAACTGATAAAACCTCTCACTGACTTCATCTCATCAAGATTCCCGTAATGGCGCACTTCCCACGGCTGACGATATTGCAATTGCATGAATAACGCGTGTACGCTTGCTGCTATGTATACATGTACGTATTGCAATCAGCTGTTCAGACCATCAATAACATCAGTACATAAGACGATGATGAATAAGGGACAGACAAATGAAATGAAATGACGAAGTATCAATTTGGCAGAAAAATGTTTACTCTCTCTAAGCTAATCGTTGTGCTAATCCTAAAAACAAACACGTAGGAAAAAATATCTGGCATTTGGTATGCAAATAATGCTAGCATGAAAAATAAGCACTCAACAACAAGCAGGGTTTGAAAAAGTTTTCACAACGCTGGCTATCAAATACGGTCACTCTATAACATCCAAAATGAAGCAATCAAACTGAGAGAGAGAGAGAGAGAGAGAGAGAGAGAGAGAGAGAGAGAGAGAGAGAGAGAGAGAGAGAGAGAGAGAGAGAGAGAGAGAGAGAGAGAGAGAGAGAGAGAGAGAGAGAGAGAGAAAGAACGAAAGAAAAAGAACTAGAGAGAGAGAAAAAATATAGACAAATAAATGAATATCCTAGCCAAATCAACAAAAGAACAAACAGAGAAAGAGGGAAAGACAACAAACACAAACAAATAAATAAAACAACCTGATCCAATAATAAAAAGCACAAGAGACAAAAGAAAAAGAGAAGAAAAGAAAAGGGAAAAATTAACTCGTTAAGCACAGCATTGTGTATGTAACGACGCCCATGACTTTCAACTCAATAGCTGATTTGTGGGCGTGTGTGTTTGTTTATCTCTGCTGTTTATTGCTCACTAATGTGCATTTGTCATTATTTATCGACTTTTAGTAAATCATTCATCTATTAAATTTAATTTATGATAATCAATGAAGATATTCTTTTTTTTATTAATTTATTCATATATTCAGTTATCTGTTTATAATTACTTGGCTATGATTAAAAGCCAAGCTATTGAAAAAAGTATAATTATTCTTCAAAGCAAAAATTATTCATTTTCAGAATAATATACATAACCCACACATACACGCATACATACTTCTTCTTTCTTCTATCTTCTTCTTTTTTAAAAGTCTTCTGTTTTCTACATTTTTTTTTTCTTAGCTTATAAACCAAAGGAGGGGTTCTATTCACTCTCTGTCGGCGTATGCAAATATTGGATTACTAAATAAAGAGAAGGAATGTAAGAAAGGGAAAAAGAAGACATGTTCAGATTATGCTGAATTCTTCATGGGAATAAATATCCCTTGGTTCTAACGTGTACTTGTCTTGCTGTATGAATGTGTGTTGGAGGCACAAGAACAGGAAGATTGAGTGACAACCTTTAAAGGCTAAGTGTGATATCTGTCTGTGTCTCTTTTTCACTTGTCTTTTTTTTTTTTTTTTGGGGGGGGGGTTCTTTCTTTCTCTTTATGTCACTATCTCCCTCTCCCATACCCCTCTCTTTCTCCCTCATTCTCCTTCTCCCTCTCTTTCTCCCTCCCTTTCCCTCTCTCTTTCTCCCTCCCTATCCCTCTCTCTCCTTCTCCCCCTTCCTTCCCCTCTTCTTCTCCCTCTCTCTCCCCCTCCCCCTCCCCCTCCCCCTCCCCCTCCCTCTCCCTCTCCCTGTCATTACCTCTTTTTTCCTGTCCTCCTCCTTCTCTCCCTTTTCCTCATATTTCCAAAAAAAAGAAAGAAAAAGAAAAAAAAAAAAACTTTTAAAATTAATATCTCCGCGGTTAAAAATTCACGGTTCATAAAATGCAATCATCATAAATTCCCCCCCCCCCCACCACCCTCTTCGTACCCCCTACCCATCCCCCTTGGTCTCAGCTTTTGCAGACTCAGGCAAATAAGCAACACTGAACGTAGCTGAAACGTTATGTCAGTGGAAGGTGACCTAACCCCACGTAAGCTCTATGGAAGAACATTGCAAATCAAAAGATGGAAATTGTGATGAAGAAATCAGTTAGTTAATTAAGATGCTGGGATGAGATAGTAAATGTGATATTGGTGGTGGTGGTGATTATAATAATAAGCATGGTGGAAATAGTAACAATAATGATAATAATAGTAAAAATTATCGTGATAGTAATGATAATGATGATTAGGATGATCATGGTGATGATAATAATAATAATGATAATCAAAATGATAATCATCATTACCATTATCATAATAATAATAATTATTATTATCATCTTCATAATATTATTATAATTATCATTAGCATAGTAATAATAATAATAATAATAATAATAATAATAATAATAATAATAATAATGATAATAATAATGATAATAATAATAATAATAATAATAATAATAATAACAATAATAACAATGATAATAACTCATCTTCTTCGTCTTCTTCTTATTCTTCTTCTTCTTCTTTTTCTTCTTCTTCTTCTTCCTCTTCTTTCATATAAGCGTCTTACAAACTTACCAAATACCGCCTTCTTTATGAACATGACATATGAGACAACCAGCTTACCTGAAAAAAGAAAAACTTAGAATTAGTCCAGTTCAATAAAGAAAAATAAAAAAATAAAATAAAGACTTCTAAATACCGTATGTTATATGTATTGACGTATGCATAAAACAGAATAAAGAAGCAACTAGTCAAAAACTGCAAATAATGAAATAATTAAATTTCATATATAACATAATGGCGTTATCATATGATCAACATACTCACCATATATACTCCGGCAAGATAGAGTTAGGACTTGGTTTTTATTTGATTATAAAATCGTTATCGAGGTCTATAATAATTATCAAAAACCAAATTTTTGTTTGAGCCATTTTCCTTACGCGTTACTGAGGCTTTATCTGAAAGAGGTGAAAGGATTGGTTGAAATGTTGCACGACAAATGATTAATTGTTATCATTAACATTCAATGTCTTGTTAGTATGTTATTTGAGACGAATGTTAAGCCGCATTTTTGTCGTGCTGAGCTTGAGTCTGGCGCGCCTTTCCTGTTTTAAACACGTCAAAGCCCTGTTCGACTGTGTCTTGAGATATGGTCAAGCTAGAGCATGACGTCATATGTAAACAAAGACAATGGTTTCCTCCGTGTATCACCGTCCTCCAAAATTATTTCGAATAAATTTGGAAAACTAAGTACAAAAATAGATGGGTAATCAGTAAAATTGATACTGTATATATAGCACAACTTATATTTGGACTAAAAATCAGGTAAGATTGCACAACAAACACGTAAACAATATTACAGTAGGTGTTTAGGGGGTTGCAGATGTGCGTAATACTTTCTTTGTGCATTAAAGTTTAGAAGTGGGCATGAGAGTAACATGGATAGATAAAACGCGCCATGCGTATGAAAAAAAAAACTTATAATTACATATGACGTCACAAGCCAAAAAGCGTTATTGAAAATGCAGCCAGGCTCAACCGCGGATTGATCAATTTCATGACAAATGCGCAGCTTTATTTAATGGACATTGGAAAACTAATAAATAAATAATAAAGACCTCTGCGGGTACATAGTTTTTATGGGATTCACTGGTTCAGTGTTTTTTGTTTTATTCCCAATGATGAACAGACCCTTGTATACATTTTAAGAACGAAATTTAGACATGTATCTGTAGAATATGATTGCTTATCTCGTAAATAGCTACCGTTGCGTGGCTCGCAAAACTTTTATGTAACACTTATGAGAATACAATGCTTCTTTACAAAAAGGTAATGCGATTTTTCCAAGCCGTTTGCCTTAAAAGGTATTTATAAATTCTAAAAAAAAAAGAACCTACAAATAGTAATGGTGTTTAAATAAACATCGGATGCTACCAATACATGCACACATGTTCAGTTTTCATGTTGAATTACAATGGCTCTCTTTCAAAAGTTAATATGCATTACCGTTACAGTGTAAAGATTAACGTTATTCTTTGAGTTACCCATCAAAGCGGTTTCATTTTCTATTTTACGTCACAAGAAGAAAACGAAGCCTTTCTGGATAAACTATTTTATTTTTCAGTGAAAACGGTGTCATCGATTCTCTTTTTCGCCAGTACGCACGCTCAACCACATACAAACACACACACACGTTTGTACATGCATACAAGCATACATGCAATTTCTCGTATATTTTTTCGAGAAAATGACACAACATGTTTACAAATAAATATCATATATTTAGTAACTCTATTGCCATTAACATTAGTATTTATATGCATACATATATGCATATAGACATACCGACACAAATACCTATGCATATGCATACATATATATGCATTCCATATATGCAAATACAATAACGTACATGACCAGCCCTACATAACTGTATATATTCATTCACATATATGTATAGCTATAAGCGTAATTTCACGTGAATGTATGTACAGTATATGTGTGTACTGAATACAAATACCAACATATAGCTTATAGACATCCTCCCCAATTTATAAAAAAAAACGACTAATTCGAAAAAAAATCAGAATAGCTTTAACAATCATAAAGCATCGATAACAACAACAACACGAAACAGCAACAGCAGAAGTAAATAAATATTTTTTTTTCTCTACTTTCATCAGTCCCCCCTAAAACCAAGCCCACCCTCGTTCTCTGTCTCATGGACGTAAACAATTAACAGCGATTTGGATATTTGCGATTCTGCATTATTTTCCAATGTTGAATTTAGTCTCTGTTGTTGGTGGTGATGACGAGGGTGAGGGTGAGGGTGAGGGTGAGGGTGAGGGTGAGGCTAAGTGTGAGGCTGAGGGTGAGGGTGAGGCTGAGGGTAAGGGTGGGGGTGGGGGTATGGTTGAGGGGAGGGGGAGAATAAGGGGGAGGGGGATGATGATGAGGAGGAAGAGGAGGACAATCTAATTTATCATAATGCTAATGAAAGTAACAATAACACCATTCTCAGATCACTTATACAACCATTATCATCATCATCTTTATCATTAACACTATCACTACCAATATAACTTTCCCAACAACTACTACTTTCAGTCATTACAACCATCATTTCCCTCATAATCACAATCCCCATCACAATCATTGCAAATAGCAACA
>NW_028234405.1:6219444-6224444 GCF_977035675.1 Penaeus japonicus | reverse complement strand
ACGTATCAACCAAGATGAGAAAAGCTGATAAGCAAAGGTTGGCAGCGGGGTATCTCAGCTGGTTGAAGATGTTCATAACTTAAGCATCATTAATTACATGCTATAGAGATGGCAGATGGGGAGGGAGGGAGAGTGGGGAGAGGTATTGAGGGGGGGGGGGGACGGGGGGGAAGGAGGTAGGGAGAGAGACTTCGAGAGAGGGAAAGTATAAGAAGAAAAACAGACAGAGGGATGCCAGGAAGAAGTAGAAGAAAGACAGAGACGAAGAAGAGAAGAAAAAAAGACAAAAATTCAAGAAGAAGAATATCAACAAAAGCAGAAAAACCCAGGAACTTGAAACCAAAAACCTGAAGAAAAAGAAAAAAAGAACAGAACCACCAAACGAAAGAGAAAAGGAAAGAAACAAGAAGAAAAGAAATATCAAACGAAAAGAAGAAGAAGAAGAAGAAATAGAAGGAAAAAGCCGAAGCGAAGGGTCAACCGATCACAGCAACCACACCCTCTTGGTGTTCATTAATGAATATTCACTCTCGAAGCTAGTCAATCACGAAGCTTCGAGCGGGAGTCCTAGCAGGATCCAGAGGCCTTGTTTGTCATGGCGAGGAGAGTGGCCTTTTGCCTCGCTCGTCTGGCTCTTGTTGTTGTTGTTACTGTTGTTTCTGTTGTTGATGTTGTTGTTATTGTTGTCGGTGTTGTTGTTACTGTTGTTGTTACTGTTGTCGGTGTTGTTGTTACTGTTGTCGGTGTTGTTGTTACTGTTGTCGCTATTGTTATCTCTGTTGTTGTTACTGTTGTTGTTTCTGTTGTCGATGTTGTGTTACTGTTGTCAATGTTAGTGTTACTATTGTCGCTGTTGTTGTGATTGCTGTCGCTGGTGTTATTGATATTGTTTGTTGTTACATTTATATTATTGTTGTTATTGCTGACGCTATTTTTGTTTTCTTTGTCGTACATGGCAACTAGTGATACCCATCTGTAGTCATGCGTTTTTCCTGTTACTGTTTTGTTCTTTGATGTTGTTGTTATTGTTGTTATCATCGCCATCGTTATGACATTCGAAAATGGAAAGTACGAATGAACAGGGATGTGAAATCTACGTCAACCAACCAACGATTGCAACTGGTTTCAATTGTTCTGCCTATTTTGTCATGATCACTATTTGAAACTTCTAATTTGCAATGTTCAACTGCTTAATTCAACAGTTCAAAGCAGTTGCGGAATTTGTCTGGGTGCATTTGCTTTCATGATAACGCAGGGCTTGCTCAGTTATTGATATATTGTGACTACGTGCGAACGCAGGTGGGAAATTGCATTTGAACTACGACTGCAAAATTGGCATTGCAATAACACTCAGATGCACACACTTGTAGGCTCATCGCAACATTCTGCTTGCCTCCAGCAGATATTCAGATATACAGACATCTAGATATATACAGAGATAGATATGATACAGAAATATATAGATATATCGATAAGCTCAAAAACAGAGACATGTGAGAAGAAAATATACCAAGTATATACAGAGATGTATATATGATACAGAAATATATAGATATATCGATAAGCTCAAAAACAGAGATATATGCGAAGAAAATATACCAAGATATGAAGAAAGATAAGAAAGATACCGAGCGCGTTGGAGAAAGATGATCCGCTGTGGCCGAAAGAAAAATAAAAAGATGAAGAAAGATAAGAAAGATATACCAATGAAAATATTCTTCAAAGAGACAAAACTAGAGACAAACATAGGGATTTGTCATCGAACTCTCTCTGGATTTTTAATTATCGGAAACACTTGACTTTCGCAGGAAGTGAAATATCGCGATGGATCTGAGGAATGAGGATGAGGGGAGGGCGATCATGTGTAAGTGTGAGGGGAGACTCCTTCGTCAAACAAATGCGTGGGAACATTCTCTCTCTATCGCTCTCTTTCTGTCTCTGGTCTCTTGTCTCTTGTCTGCCTCTGTCTGTCTCTGTCTCTGTTTCTCTTTCTCTTTCATTCTCTCTCTCTCTATCTCTATCTTTATCTCTGTCTCTATCTGTTTCTCTTTCTCTTTCTCTCTCTCTCTCTCTCTCTCTCTCTCTTTCTCTCACTCCCTCTCTTTCTCTCACTCCCTCTCTTTCTCTCACTCCCTCTCTCTCTCACTCTCACTCTCACTCTCACTCTCACTCTCACTCTCACTCTCACTCTCACTCTCACTCTCACTCTCACTCTCACTCTCACTCTCCCTCTCCCCCTCCTTTTCCCTCTCCCTCTCCCATTCCCTCTCTCCCTCTCTCAAATTCTAACAGACACACACACACTCGCATCCTTATGCATAAGGTCCTCTCCCTGACGCCTTGATCTTACTCACCCACATCACTGCCGTAGCCACCACCGGAATACTTACCTGAAAAGAACAAGAACAAATAATCAATATCTATAGGATTGTAAAATAATAATAGGAGTATTAATGACGAAAATGATGAAAAATATTATGATTGTAATAATAGTAAGGGTAATTATTGTAGTAATGATATGGATAATAATAGTAATACTGATAATAACAAAATTGATGATAATAAGAATAATAATGATAATTATGAACAATCTCTTTCTCTGTATGTCTCTCTCTTTCTTACCATCTTACACCTTACACCTCTTTTCTCTATCGTTTCTTACCCCCCTCCCCCTCCCTTCTTTACTTATCCACTTCATACCCTCCTTTAGTCATCCTTCGCTCTCCCTTTTTCCAATTCACCCTATCTCTTACCCATCCCCCCTTCCCCCTCTCCCCTACCACGCTCCCCCTCCCCCTTACCACCACCACCTCCCTCACCCCCTCACCCCTTACCACCACCACCTCTCTCACCCTTTCCCCCCTCCTTCTCCATTTCACCCTGTCCTTTACCCTTCTTCACTTACACTTCCTCCCACCCCCTTCCCCATCCACCTCCTACCCAACCCCATCCCACCCCCTCAACCCCCATACCCCCCACCCCCCTCCGCCCCCCTAGAGGCCATTGTCACGCCCCTGGCACATCACAAAGGCACCTCACGCAGAAGCTATTGTTGGTCCTTCTCGGCCGCTCGGGACACTCGCCGCTCGCTCATTGTTGGGTTTAAACTTCTAGTCCTCGCCTCTTCCTTCTTTCCTTCCGTTTTTCCTTCTTTGATTCTCCGTTTTTTCTTTCTCTGATTTTTTTTTTTTCTTTTTTTTTTTTTTACTTTTATTTTAGGTTATTCCATTCCCTTCTTTTGATTCGCTATCTTTCTGTTTCTCCTTTTTCGTCTTCTTACGCGTTATTGTTTGTTCTATTTTTTTTTTTTTTTTTAAGGACAATATACTTTATTTCACTCTCTCTCTCTCTCTCTCTCTCTCTCTCTCTCTCTCTCTCTCTCTCTCTCTCTCTCTCTCTCTCTCTCTCTCTCTCTCTCTCTCTCTCCTCTGTTGTTGTCACCATCTTGTTGACTTCGTCTTGGCTTCATGAGACCGATATTGACCTTACATGACCTTCCAGCGTCAAAAGTGGGAGGAAAAGTGCTTGGAAACCAGTTCTTCTTCTGTTTCTTATTCTTATTCGCTTTTGCTCTTATTCATTCTTGTTTTTTATTGCGTATTTTCGTCTTTATGTGTTGTTGTTTTCGTGATTATTGTCGTTGCAAGTATTTTTATTAGTTGCATAATTTTCATCATCATGACTATCATTTATACTATCATTATTATCATTCATTTCCTCATGGTTATTATCACCATGATTGTTATCATTATTAATATAATTATCATCATTATCATTATTGTTATTATCGTAATAATCATCATTATTATCATTATTATCATTATGAACCTTATTTTCATCATTATCAACATTATCATCAACATTATCATCATCATTATTATCATTATCATTATTATCATCAGTATCATTATCGTTATCAAATCATAAGCATCATTATCATCGTTATCATTATTACAATTACTGTAATCATTATCATTTTAATATTGCCATAATAACAATAACAGTAATAATGCCAATAAAGATTACAATAATCATTAAAATGATTATGATAATGATGATATAAAAAACAAAACCAATAATAATAATGATGATAATGGTAATGATAATGATAATGATAACAATAAAGATAATAATAGTAATAGTTATGATAATAATAAAAATAACAATAAGGGAGATAGAGAGATAGACAAATACAAAGAGGTAAGTAGATAGATAGAGAGATAGAGAGATAAAGAGAGAAAGAGAGAGAGAGAGTAATAATAATACTTTTGAAGGGGAAATGAGTGGGCATAAATATCGGTCGATTAAACCGAGTCTAAAGAAGAAAATGAAGATGTGTAATCATAATAATAGCGATAAGGAGGCGAAAGAGGAGGAAGAGGAGAAGGAGAAAGGGGAAGCAGAAAAAGGTGGAGTAAAAGGAAGAGGAAGAAGAAGTAGAGAAGGAGGAGGAGGAGGAAAGAAATGGAAAGCAGAAAGAGATGGAGGAGGAGGAGAAGAAGAAGAAGAAGAAGGAAGATGAGAAGAAAAAAAAGAATTAGAAGAAGGACAAGGGCAAGAACATGGAGGATAAGGAAGAGAAAGAGAAAAAAAAGAGATGGAGAAGAAAGAAGAATAGGAGAAGGAAGTGGAGAGAGCGCAGAGGTGGAGGAGGTGGTGGTGGGAGAGGAAGATAAAGAGTGAAGCAGGAAGAGGAGTGAAAAAAAGGAGGAGGAAGAGGAGATGATTGGCAGAAAGAAAAATGGAAAGAAAAAATAACGAAATGAGAGAAAATAAATAAATACTAAAGTTATAATATAAAAGGTATAGAAATACAAGAAAAAACAACTAAATGAAAAAAGAAAGGGAGAATGGAAAAAAAAAACTCTCCCCACTCTCAAAAAAAAAAAAAAAAAAAAAATCTCAAAGCACAAAACTCCATCCAAAGTCGTGCCCAAGAAGGCCACTCTATGAAAGTTCCCTTGATCTTAAGCAATGAATAGTTGCAAGTGTTGAGAAAT
>NW_028234405.1:6189444-6191944 GCF_977035675.1 Penaeus japonicus | reverse complement strand
ATATATACATATATATATAATATATATATATGGTGTGTGTGTGTGTTGTGTGTGTGTGTGTGTGTGGTGTGTGTTGTGTGTTGTGTGTTGTTGTGTGTGTGTGTGTGTGTGTATATTATACATACATATATATACATATATATATATATATATATATTATATATATATATATATATATATATAATATATTATATATATTATATATATTATATATATATATATATATATATATACATATATGTTCATATATATATTGCACACACGTATACAGCTCCCACCCCTATCTAAACATTAAGTTTCACGACGTCATGTTGCTCTGTCACCGACCTACGCTTTCAATAGTCCTAAAATTTGCATTTCAAAGTCACATTAAAATGGCTTTGTGATCAAAGATAAGCACAAATACAGACATGAGAATGAATGAGTTAAATAGATTTATGAAGATAACGTTATTCGTAGTGACTCTCAACTTTTTTTTCTTTTTTTTTAAGTACCGAGGCTACATTTTGGTTCCCTGAAGTACACGCATAATCTAGTTTAATCTAAGGAGACCTTATTACTGATGATTAGTTCAGTACCTTTATTTATCACTCAGACTATTTGCATAAATGTGGGCTAGATTTGATGCTTTTTGTATACTGCCATAACATTATATTGTGTTATTCCACTTAAAGAATTAGTGTGTAACATAGCTATATCTACTGGTATATCGGTTGAAGAAATTTAGATAATCATAGTTCATCTGCTCAACCAACAACCCACGGCGTTGTTCACTCGTGTGAGTACATTGCAGTCTTTTTTTTTACAGTTGATACGCGGTCATAACACTATTAATTTCCGAACTGGAGACACAACACAAATGAGGTGTGATAGTTGCATAGCTCTGCGTATCTCATACTCGGTGACCTAGAAGGGTGTAACTCATGACACTCTGAAATATGGTGTACAAGTATTTGCTTATATTCTTCATTCAAGGTTTACACTTGGTTTCTTCTACACTGTATGTGTCAATGACCAGTCAACATAGCCCATATCCAAGTCTAACCATTGCGGTCATAACATCACACTGTCCTATAGGATTTATATATGAATTTCTCATGAGAAGATCGGTCATAATGCTTATTGCTAGACCTATCAGGTTATCAGCACGATACTGCTCCTCCTTGTAGAGAACCTAGTAAGAGGTACTCCAAGATTTCTATCCAAACTTTGCTTATCACATGCTGACACTGCTAGAAGATCAGCAGGATAATCCTCATCCTTAGGGAATCCAACATGCGATGGTATCTATCCCCTCAAAGTGTATACTATGTTTACTCTTATTGTGTGCAAAATTTCCTGC
Organism: Penaeus japonicus; assembly: GCF_977035675.1. Classification (NCBI taxonomy): domain Eukaryota; kingdom Metazoa; phylum Arthropoda; class Malacostraca; order Decapoda; family Penaeidae; genus Penaeus; species Penaeus japonicus. The sequence continues at coordinate 6,190,602 of NW_028234405.1, read as the reverse complement.
ATCTTTATCGAGCCCATTTAGTGCCCGACGTCGTAGGATATGTTTTCTGAGTCGTGATTTTGTAGGAATTCCGTGGCTAGAAAATGTATTCCTGCCAACGCAGTTTGTGTAGTGCTTGTACAGTCATGAACCCTCCTGCAATCATGGTGTTGCAAAAATTTGTTTTTATGCATAACACAAGCGCACCCTGCCAAGCTGCCAGACTGTAGAGATCCATTATATACATTGTTCAGAATTCCAAAGTGCCCACTGATAAAAGCAAAGGCGGACAGCTAAATGACAGTACAAGGGACTGTGTGTTTTATTTATTTATTTATCATTATTAATTTTTTCAATGGTTCGTTTAGTTTAGGTCTATAGTTGCCACCCTGGCTAACGACACCAGGCTGGCCAAGTTCTGGTACATTCGACGCACGGTCATAACATTATATGATAACATTACATTACAAATTTAGATTATAACATTATATCCAGGAAAACTTTATGAGAATAGTAAATAGCGCAAATGAGTTTGGCGTATTCTGTGAGGGAGACTAAGAGAAAACAAAGTCATGATTTCATACGATTTTTCTTAAGCCATTCCAAGTTCAGACTAACGATAGATCAAATAAGATATCCTATACTAAACACCTAATTGATTAATTTATGTTTTTTTTTTTTTTAATGCATTCTAAAATTTAGTAACCGATCGATCAAAATTACTCTGTAAATCCCATAAAAACACACTTAGATTTGTCAGACACACAGCCAGCCCGACGGACATACAGAATGACAGACATACATACAGATAGCCAGACAGAATGACAACAACCTCCAGCAACCATGTCTTAATATGACTATCAGGGATTAGAGATATGAAATACAGTTGCTCTATAATATTGCATAACAGCTAGAGGCTAAAGGCCAATTGCTATCACATTGCTTGCAGTTTGTCAATAACCGTCGAAGGAGACGAGAGAGTCACTGGAATACGAAATACTCGCATAACGGCAACGGGGAGGATGACAAGTGTGGTGATGGTGATGGAGGTGGTGATGGTGATGATGGTGGCGGTGGTGATGATGATGGTGATGATGATGGAGGTGGTGATGATGATGGTGATGGCGGTGATGGTAATAATAAAATAATGATGGTGATGGTGGTGATGATGCTGATACT
>NW_028234405.1:6166944-6171944 GCF_977035675.1 Penaeus japonicus | reverse complement strand
TAGGAAGAGGAGGAGGGAATAGAAGGAGGGAATAGAAGGATAGGAGGAGGAGGGAGGTAGGGATGAGAAGGATAGGAGAAGGAGAGAGGCAAGGATGAGGAAGATAGGAGGAGGAGGGAGAAGGAGGGAATAGAAGGATAGGAGGAGGAGGGAGATAGGGATGAGAAGGGTAGGAGGAGGAGGAGGGAGGCAGGGAAGAGGAAGATAGGAAGAGGAGGAGGGAGAAGGAGGGAATAGAAGGATAGGAGGAGGAGGGAGGTAGGGATGAGAAGGGTAGGAGGAGGAGAGGGGAGGTAGGGATGAGAAGGGTAGGAGGAGGAGGAGGGTGGCAGGGAAGAGGAAGATAGGAGGAGGGGGGATTCAGGGATGAGAAGGATAGGAGGAGGGGGGATTCAGGGAAGAGGAAGATAGGAGGAGGAGGGAGAAGGAGGGAATAAAATGATAGGAGGAGAGGGAAGAAAGGATGAGAAGGATAGGAAGAGGGAGGAGGCATGGAAGAGAAGACTAGGAAGAGTTTGGGAGAAACAGAAGAATAGGAAGAAGGGAAAGGCAGGAAGAGAGGGGAATAAAAAGGGAAGCAGGAATATAGTAAAAGATGAGAGAGGGAGATTGGAAAGATGAGAGAGAGAGGAAGGTTGGGAAGGAAAAGGAGGAGATAGGATAGAGAAGGAAATATAGGGATAGGGGGATGTGCTTTTGGAAAAGAGGGAGGGACAGGAAGGAAGAAGATATGGGGATAGAGAAAAAGGGGAATGAAGAGAAGGGGAAGGGGAAGAGGAGAGAGAACTGAGCACTAGGGCTGGAGCCACGATTATGGTTTGGAACTTACCTGTAGGGAAGAGAAAAAATATATATATTAAAATCAAACGGGCAATAGGGTGAGAGGAATCATTATAGGGATTAATTGACAAAGAGAAACGAAATAGAATGAAAAAAAGAAAACAAGGGGAATAGATAGACGGATAGATAGAGAGAGAGAGAAAGAGAGAGACTTTTTGACTTTGAGAGAGAGAGAGAGAAAGACTTTTTGACTTTGAGAGAGAGAGAGAGAAAGACTTTTTGACTTTGAGAGAGAGAGAGAGAGAGAGAGAGAGAGAGAGAGAGAGAGAGAGAGAGAGAGAGAGAGAGAGAGAGAGAGAGATTATTCCAAGTATTAAACCACGCACATGAAAACGTGACACACATCTCACTTCAACTGTCTTCAAAGATTTAACCCTTCTAACACAACGCGTGCATTTGCATAATGTTGCGTGCGTTTCTTACCAGTCATGGGATACGACTGTTAAATCATGTCCTATGAGCGATCCGAATGGAGACAAAGTTTATAGCAATAATTACGATGAATAATTAGAAATAACATCATAAATCAGAATATGTAGAAGTTAAACAAAGTAAGTTTGAGCCGAAATAGACAGATATATAATGCCATTAAACAAACTCGTGATATTATTCATCACTTGTTATTCATGTATTCATCGTGACATTCACTAAAAAGTTGCATTGCAGACATTCAGTTCAATGGCGTCAAATACATGTACTAACTGAATGGCGAATGGATATATGAGACCATTCACTAAAATGTTTAATCTTTCTATCCTGTGGAAACGTCACTATTACGTTGCGGGTTAGTCTCCATAGGAATGATAATTTCAGATTTTTTTATTTTATTTATCTATTTATTAATTAATTTAGTACACTAGGCTAGCAAATGGATAACACCAAAAAATAACATGAAAAAGCCTTGTCAAAGATTCATACTCATCCCTTTTCTTGTGTGAAAAATCACATTCCATATATAAATGAAATGTAAAAAGACGCTTTGACCCTATTGCATATCAAAGGCATAATCTTGAAATTATAGAGGATGAAGAAAAAGAAGATATATCTATCTATCTATCTTATATATGTATTTACCAATGTATGTATCTCTCTCTCTCTCTCTCTCTCATTTCATATATATATATATATATATATATATATATATATATATATATATATATATATATATATTAGATACCTAAAAAAAATGTGGGAGGGGGGAAGGGGGAGGGGACGAGATGTGCACATTCAGATACTCTTTTGATCCTAATCATTATATAGGGACTTTATAATTTTGTGCTAAAGGATGAATTGATATTCTCTTAAATCAACTTCATCTTTTAATACCACTAACTACTTTAGCTCAAAGCTCTATAACATTAATGCTACATATGTGTGATCATGTCTAAGTATACATATATGTATATGAAGTCATGGAAGGAAATCTTAGACAAGATTTCGATGTAATATACGGTCGGAGTCGATCCTGCGTGCATGCATTTACACACCTCCCCTCACGGGTGTGCAAAACGACGGCGTGTATACGTGTGTGTGTTTCTGTTTGCTTGTGAATTAGTGCATTGTCAAACAAATAAAGAAAAAATAGATAACTAAGCATATAGATAGATAAAATAAATAAATGAAATACAGTGGTCACCAAGCACAATACGTATACAAACTTGCCACATTCAACTATAAACTTCAACTCTCCATCAAAAGAAAAAGAACTTAATTTCCTGGCGATAGGCAAAATTTGGCATTCGCTTTCCACACCACAATATCGCCCGCACATCTTTTTTTTCTTCTTCTTCAAAATATATGAAAATCGTCCACAGTGAAACAGAAAGTTTGATGCTGAAGAGAAGATATGCCATTTATGCTAAAGTTTGTGATATAGATTTTTTTTCTGTTATGGCAATTGTTATTTCAACTACCTTTATTTTTAAGAAGAAGAAATGTACGATAGCATCAACGGAGGGGAGGAGAGGGGAGGGAAGGGGGGAGGAGACACGTGCCCGTTACCCCTTTCGCCCAGGGTGGAGAGGAGGGGGGGGGGGTCGTTCGGTCGCCAGTGAGAACCAGTTTTGCGAACGCGTTTGCAGCTTGATATAGAAAATAGCTTAAACAATTCATACAACTGAGAAAAAAAAATTAAATAAGTATCATGATGTAATAAGATTAGGTAAGGATCAAATATATATTGATTATCAATCATCTTTCTTTTCTACTCTTCCCTGCCTCCTTCCCACTTTCCCTCCTTCTCTCCTTTCTTTTTCACTCCCTCCCTCCCTTCACATCCTCATTCCCTCATTTCCTCCCTTCCCATACAATTTCCGACCTTCCCTCCTTCCCTCCATCCCACCATTTCCACTGTCCTTCCCATTCTCCCTCCCTCCTCTCCTCTTTTCTATTTTCCCTCCCAACGTCCCTCCCGCCGTGGCATCTCCCTCACTCCCTCCCACTCCCCCTCTCTCTCTACTCCCTCTCCCTCTTTATTCCCACCCTCACTCCCATCTCCCGACCTTCCAACCTCCCTATTCACTCTACCCCTCCTTCCTTCCTTCCTTCCTACCTTCCTTCACCCTCCCTTCCTACTCCTCCTCCTCCCTCCTCTTCTCTTCTCTATCCACACACCCCTCCCCCTTCCTCCCATCTCCCATTCCTCAATCTTTCCTCCTATTAATCTATCAAGTGAAACACACTCTCTTAAGAGTTACCCACGGACCTCAAAGGGATTTCCCTCGAAATATCTCTTTATTCTGGACTTGGTCCTGTGTTGAAGGACCGTTGGGGAGACATCGTTATTATTCTCCACTTAACCGTGTAGGATTTTTTTTCTTATTCTTTTTTTTTTTTTTTTTTTTTTTTTTTTTTTGATATGTCGTTTTTGTGATATGTGTGATGTGTGTGTGTGTGTGTGTGTGTGTGTGTGTGTGTGTGTGTGTGTGTGTGTGTGTGTGTGTGTGTGTGTGTGTGTGTGTAATGTATGTATAATGTGTGTATACATGTGTTTATAAATGCATCTTTATCTATATCTTTCTATCAATCTATCTATCTATCTTTTTATATATCTATCTATAATACAACAGATGTTTGGATAGGTACAGACTGACTGATAGACAGGTAGGTAAACAGACCAATAGATAGATCAATGGATAAGATCTGTGTATCTTGCATTAGCCTTCTTCCACTTTTTCTTCGTCCTTCCAAGATCATTTATTCTGAAAACGTATCAGTGACGAAAGATTTTGAAACGAATGGCTTAGGCTTTGAAAGCTTCATTCCTGTTCAGTACCTTTTAAAGATAAGTCAACATGGAAGTCATATCTCTTCATTTTCATTTTTTCTCCGTTCTTTTTTCTTTTTCCTTTTTGCATTCAGTGTCGAAGCGGGGAGTCTGTTTTTATTCAGCAGAGTAAGTAAATATATGACTAATAACCCGGATGTATTTTATAATGGTGGTGTATGCTCTGTTTCCCTCGCTTTGTTTGCCTGTGTTTGCCTCTCATTCCACCGCTCCTTCTATCCACCTCCCTCTCTTTCACACTCTCTATTCCTCTCGCTCATCTTCCCTTTTCTTCTTTCTCGTCTCTCTCTCTCTCTCTCGCATACTCGCTATCCCTCTCCGCCCTCCTCCCTCCCCCCCCCCCCTCTCTCTCTCTCTCTCTCTCTCTCTCTCTCTCTCTCTCTCTCTCTCTCTCTCTCTCTCTCTCTCTCTCTCTCTCTTTCCTTTCTTTTCTGCACCACAAAAAAGCCCTTCGCAGACCTCTATTCATCGCATGCTCTGCCTATCTTCTCGCCCCCTGTGTTATCATCGACCCAACATGCACCATAGAAGGCTAGTGTTTTCCCTCTGTCCCTTTTCTCCTCTTACTTCTACAGTTCTCTCTCTCATCTCTCCCCTTTCTCCTTTATTTCCCCCTCTCTCTTCCTCTTTAGTTCTCTTATCATTATTATCATGTTATCATTATAATCATTATCATTATTGTTGCTATCATCGTTATCGTTATTATCATTATCATTATTATCTTATTATTTTTATCATCATTATAATCAACATTGCTATTATGATCATCATTGTTATTAAGATAAGGATGATTATTATTACTATGATTACTACTATCATTTTCTTGTCCTCATTGTCATCACCATCATCATTATTATTAGTATCATTATTGTTA
>NW_028234405.1:6149444-6161944 GCF_977035675.1 Penaeus japonicus | reverse complement strand
TAGAGGGAGAAGGAGTGGGAGAGAGGGAGAGGGGGAGGGATAGGGGAGGGATGTAGCGAGATAGGGAGAGGGAAAGGGCGAGGGGAGGGATGTAGAGAAATAGGGGGGGAGAGAGAGAGAGAGAGAGAGAGAGAGAGAGAGAGAGAGAGAGAGAGAGAGAGAGAGAGAGAGAGAGAGAGAGAGAGAGAGAGAGAGAGAGAGAGAGAGAGAGAGAGAGAGAGAGAGAGAAGAGAGAGAGAGAGAGAGAGGAGAGAAAGAAAGAGAGAAGAGAGAAAGAGAGAGAGAGAGAGAGAGAGAGAGAGAGAGAGAGAGAGAGAGAGGAGAGAGAGAGAGAGAGAGAGAGAGAGAGAGAGAGAGAGAGAAAAGAAAGAAAGAGGGAGAAAGAGAAAGAAAGAAAGAGAGAAAAAGAAAAAGAAAGCGGGAGAGAGAGAGAGAAAAAAAGAGAGAGAGAGAGAGAGAGAGAGAGAGAGAGAGAGAGAGAGAGAGAGAGAGAGAAAGAAAGAGGGAGAAAGAGAAAGAGAGAAAGAGAGAAAGAGAAAAAGAAGAGGAGAGAGAGAGAGAGAGAGAGAGAGAGAGAGAGAGAGAGAGAGAGAGAGAGAGAGAGAGAGAGAGAGAGAGAGAGAGAGAGAGAGAGAGAGAGAGAGAGAGAGAGAGAGAGAGCAACGGGTTCAAAAAGAAAGTGGGAGCCGATGTTCATCTAAACTTCATATCACATATCCCAGGTATTTGTGGATCCTAACCAAACCATGATCTAAAATTACATCGCTCGATTACTCTGAGATGTTACATCATAGCCAGCGACGTTTACTTCGGAGAAACATCAGCTGACCGACCAATGCATCATGTTGCCCACAGAATTAAGGTGTCTTTAATAGCGAATTTATGGCCGCACTAAACACAAGCGAAGTGCTAAAGGTATCGGAACTCTTGTCTAGTTATCTTTAATGTTTCTGTTTTCGTTGTTGTTTTGGGAAATTGTTATCTTCAATATTACCATGATCAATGATAGCATTGTTATTCTCAGTATCATTATCATTATTATTGTTATCAATACTTGCATAATCAACATATTATCATAAATATCATTATTATTGTTATCATTATTTGAATATCAAATATCATTATCGTCATTATTATCATTGTTATCATCACTTGCATAGTCAGTATCCTGTAAATGTCCCTATAATTATCATCATCATCATCCTTTTTATCATATTTTGTGTCATCATTATCAATTCATCTGCTATCTATTATCTATCACATTTTCTTCGATATCTATTTGACAAATTTGTTTATTTGTTTATCAGCCATATTGGAAATCAACTTACTTGTCATTATTACCATAGCTTACAATTCTTAACATCCGTACATAAGAAGGACATTCCCTCATCCAGCTTGACAGACTAAATATAGATTATTTATTTATAATCAAAATTAATCCGCACATTTAAAATATTTGTTTAATACACTTAACTTTCAGAATATATTCAATGTCAAAAATGAATACGTCTTAAAGTATTATATATAATGTTAAGAGTAAGCATATCCCTCTTTCTACCTTCTCTAATTAGAACCGAATTGAGAGAAGCAATGACCAAAAATCCGGATTAAAAAATACTGAAGTTTGATACATTCTTTTAAGAAGAAGAAAAAAAAATAACAGACCCATTTTCTACTATAGATCCATACCGAATTCGGTTTACCACCATATACTAAAGATTTCTCAACATGGGCCATGGTCATCCCACCCATAACTTTCTATCACAATGCGTTAATATCTATAGGTGCAATCAATCTTATCGACAGACATACAAACCGACAAACCCTCTTGTCAACTCGACGAGGGTAATGGAAGTGGAGACTGACGGAGACTAAGATTGAAACAGATTGAGATTGAAGCTGAAATTGTGATTAAGGTTGATTAGTTGATTAGTTGATCAGCTGAGATTGAGATAAATTTTAACCGAGATTAAATGAAATTGAAATAAAGACTTATTGAGATTGAGTCTAATGTTCACTTAGTTTGGACCTGGAGAGCTAATAATAAAGATGCTTGCTTTTACATCCATTGAGTTCCTCAGATTTGTACGCACCATACCATAGTCCTCTTTCCTTTCACGAATCTCTACGAAAATTTTAGATAACAGATACTTCTTTTTTCTTCCATTATTTTTTTTTTCCTCTTTTTTCTGTGACAGCCATTCACCTGTAACTCAGCACCAATGAAAAGAAACACACGTGCACTCCAGGAGATGAGAGAAGTGTTTCTTCACCACGCTCACTTCTTCAAAAAAACTGGATGGCTTTTCTTTCTTTCTCTTTTTTTTTTATTATCAGCACTTGTTGCTATTGTTACTATGTTCTCATATTGGATATTATATTGTTTTTGTTTTTTTCCTCATTACCTGTCCTAGCGATGGTGTCTCCCTTCCTTCTCCATCTTCTCCCTCTCTCTTTCTCCCTCCCTCCTTTCCTCTCCATTTCCCTTACTACCTTACTTCCTCTCCCTGCCTCTCTCTCCTATTCTCTCTCCTTCTCCCTGTCTCTCCTATTCTCTCTCCTTCTCCCTGTCTCTCCTATTTTCTCTTCTCCCTTTCTCTCCTATAATCTACCCCTCTCCCTCTCTCTTTCCTTCTTCCTCTTTCTTTTTTTTCTCCATCACAAACGCTACATTCTCAATTAAACATTCCTAGAAGCAATCTCTAGATACAGACATTTCCCTCTCGTAAACAATAACCAACAACAATAATACCATAACAATAACAACATAGATGCAAAAATACGAATAAATTCTAATGAAAGAAAAAAAAAATTATCTTCGGGTCAGATTCAAGAATCGCTTTAGAAACTGCCATCAATTCTTAAATCTGTGGGTAAGGTATCTTGCAGAAATGGGAACTGGGGCCTCTACATATTTTTCCCTTCTCCGCCACTTGTAAGAACCGCTTGCCTTTCATTGAAGTTTCGGATATGCAGATCAAATCAAATTATCCGAGCGATTTGGCTGTGTGAGATGAAACGAGATGAGGTGTGAGGAGAGGGAGAGGGAGAGGGAGAGAGTGAGGGAGAGAGTGAGGGTGAGGGTGAGGAGGAGGAAGAGGGAAAGATATAGTAGACGTGTGTGTGTGTGTGTGTGTGTCGGTGTGTGTGTGTGTGTGTGTGTGTGTGTGTATGTGTGTGTGCGTGTGTGTGTGTGTGTGCATGTGTGTGTGTGTATGTGTGTGTGTGTGTGTGTATGTGTGTGTATGTATGTATGTGTGTGTGTGTCAGTGTGTGTGTGTGTGTCAGTGTGTGTGTGTGCATTGTGTGTGTGTATGTGTGTGATTGTGTGTGTGTGTGTGTGTTTGTGGTGTCAGTATGTGTGTATATATATATATATATATTATATATATATATATATATATATAAATATATATAAAATATATATATATATATATATATATATATATATATATATATATATATACTTACAATTTGCATTCGTATTACCAGAATTCTAAAACATTTATCATAAACCAATATCAGTTAATATAATGATAAGAAAAAAATGTATATGCAGCATCATCTTCCATAGCATACCGATTTAAGAAATATCTATAAATATTCCACTAAACCGTATATTTTACTGCACATTGGCTCACCATAGGCAACAGTAAAAAACAATTTCAAATAAAAAATCCAACAATGCGTACTAATTAAACACAATCCATAATATTGCAACAGACAGGTATTCGCACCTGCTACTTACGTCCTTAGACCAAAGAATCGACCTTATATATCCACTATATAAGAGCTGAATTCCCCCATTCATGAAAGGTTGACCTGACCCAGATGTTCAACGAAGGCTGATATTCGTGGTTCGAAAAGTGTTCATTTTGCGTAACTACTGTAAAAAAAATATTAAAAACTTTCGACGTCGTTTGGTAATATTCTCATAGACTCAGTTACGTAGGTATTTAATAGATAGTGTATTGTTATCATAATGGTGAAAGATGTAGTGTATTCAAAGGTTGTTGTTTACATGGTGGAAGGTGTTTTCCACTTTTCTGTCGTTCACTCCTTTTATTTATCTATTTAATTATTTATTTATTATTATTATCTTTTTTTAATGATTCAGTGGTTTCCAATCTTTTTCTATAATATGACCAATATATGATTTTAAATTTACTCTTTTGGAAACAGCTGATTTACAACTTTCCTTCTTTGATTCTGTCTTACCTATTTTTCTTCTTTCACTTCCATTCTTTCTTTCCATTTCCTGTACTTTTCATGTATATCTTTTTATTCATTTCCTTCCTAGAGCGTTTTTCTTCAGCATCTTTCTCTTCCATTTTCTTAAGAAAGAAAGTAGTATTACGGTGACATTTTTTCCTTCCTTTATATCCCTTTATTTTTTCTCCTCTTTTACATTTCTACTTTTACTTCCCCATCAATATCAACAGCATTTTAAACATTATCATTACTATTTTCTAAAGCTGTGAAGAAGGAAAAACAAGTGAAAATCTATCTAAAACCTCAACCGAAGACCTTACAGCCAATAGTATCGAATTTCCAAGATACTTTTTACATAATGGTTTGAGGTCAACCACAAGCATTTTAATCAACAGATAGCGTGGAACTCGAATGCAAGCGGTCACCGTGTAATATATCACCATAAGCCATGAAAACAAAGCGATGTTGGAGAGGGTAAGAAAAATGGATAAAATTTATGCACTCGAAGCAGGGAAAATATACGGGATTTTGTATTCTTTATATATCTTATTCATTTATTCATCTATTCTAATAGGATCGCGTCGTATTGTCTGATGATAAAGTGATGCAACGAGATAGAAACGAAAGGATATTGTAAAACATGCATATGGAGGAGGGTTTTTGTATGTAAATATATCATATGTAAATGTAAATATATATATATATATATATATATATATATATATATATATATATATAGAGAGAGAGAGAGAGAGAGAGAGAGAGAGAGAGAGAGAGATACACACACACACACACACACACACACACACACACACATATATATATATATATATATATATATATATATATATATATATATATATATATATACATATTCATATACATATACATATACATATGCATATACATATACATACATACACACACACACACACACACACACACACACACACACACACACACACACACACACACACACACACACACACATACTCCTCTTTAGGCTAACATTCGCACAACACAAAAAGAACAAAATCAATGAGGCATGACATGACTAATCACTTTAAGCAACAAAACAAAAGAATAATAGTTTAATGTAATATGAAAAAAATCAGAACAAAAAAAACAAACAAACTAGGTGACACTGACTTAACAAAACGCTAATAGAGAACACGAAAAAGATATATACATACATAGAAAAATAAAAGAAAAAAGAAAAATAAAAGAATAAAAACAAAACAAAACAAAAAAACTTGCACTATTGCAGAGACACACTGGTGCAACGCGAGAGGGAACGAACACAAGACTTCCGAATTCCACTCACTGCTTTGCGCAAAACCAATTTAGATAATGCGTTTTCGGACAAAAAAATCCCCCCCCCCACCCCCACTCCCTTAACACCCCCCCTCCCTCCCCCACTCCCTTAACACCCCCCCTCCCCCCTCCCCCCGAAAGTCTGAACTTGGGTGTCGTTCCAAGACTGGATCTTCTGCAACATTTTTTTTTTTTTTTTGTCGTAAGCATGGTGTGTAGAGGGAATAAGCCAAAATGGATAAAAAGAAGGGTAGATAAGAGAGGAGAGAGGAATATAAGAGAGGGAGTGTAGGGAGGAGACGAGAGTGTTCAAAAGAAAATAATGATAAATACTTAAGACATCTTCCTATGATGATAAGAAGTGGAGACGATTAACACGTAAACAAAAAACGTAAATAAGAGATAAACGAAAAAAAAAAACGAAAAAACAATAGATAAAACGTGAATAAAGAAATGACGGATAAAACTTAATCGAAGACAAACGGACAAAGGGTAAACAAAAGACAAATGGAAATAAGAGAAAACTCGATAAAGATAAGCAATAAGATAACACGATGGAAGGAATACAGTAGAAAAAAGAGAGAAAATCATAAAAAAATAGACAATCAAAACACTGAAGAAGTGGAATAAATTAATAATCATAATAAACATAAAAAATAAAGAGACAGAAAAAAAAGAAAAACAAAAAGAAACACCAAATCACCATAGTAACCTAAATCAGTATTAGCTTCTATATTAGCGGACATTTGCAAGAGTTCCGAAGTTATCAAAGTGCTAATACCTCATGCATAACAATACGCTTTCTGATTACACTATCTTGCCAATAGGGCGACATATTCAACAGACACAAAAGCAGCCTTAAGCGTAAGAACTTTAAAGCTTTCAAGGTTCTTTCATCTCCTGAACTTGTATATTGTTGGTCAGTATATGATATGTATATGTTTCAGAATTTACGTGTTCTGAAGGTCAGGTTCATTATAGAAGAATTTAGTGTTGGATGTATCTGGCAACCTGCTTTGCAAATGGCTGGGCGGGAGCGAACTGTGTATCAAAGTTTCTTTTGGGTTTTAAACTTATTTTCTCTCTTGGTGGGGAGCTAATTTGCATATGAGAACCGATATATATATATATATATATTTTTTATATCTTTCTATTTGATCTAATATTAAATCTATTTTATCTATATAAATATCTTATATATATATATTATCTATGTTATATGTATATAATATATATATATATATATATATATTATATTTATATATATAATAATATATATATATATACATATATATAAAAAAAAAATCTTTCTTTCTATTTCTCTCTCCCTGAAAATACTTTATACCCCTCTCTTTCTCTCTCTCTCTCTCTCTCTCTCTCTCTCTCTCTCTCTCTCTCTCTCTCTCTCTCTCTCTCTCTCTCTCTCTCTCTATCTCTCTCTCTCTCCATCCATCTATCTATCTCTTCTTCTTTTTCTCTTTCTCTCTGTTTTTATTATTTTCTCTCTCTTCGTCCCACTCCCTCACTTATTGATCCCTTTACTTCCTCATTTACTCCCCTCCTCTTCCTCTCCTCTCTAGCAGGTAGGTAGTAGGTATCAAACTAGAGAACCTGTTTATATCAAGGAATATACGCGGGAATAAATGAACCAAGAAACAAAGGCAAAGGAAGGTAAGAAGGACAGATCCCTGCGGGCGGATACGTACTGGGAGGGTGTGTGTGGGGGGGGGGGTGCAGGGGGTGATGTGCAGTATGCAGGTGTGATGTATCATTTATGTTCTTCCTTCCATTCCCTGAACCTCTTTCTCTCCCTATGTACATTGTTGCTGTTTTTTTGTTTGATTTTTTATTTATTTTTTTGTATCATAGATTATATTTGTATTATCATATTATTACACACACACGGACACACGCACATCTCCATATATAAATACATAATCAATCAGATAAGAGGATTTCTTTTCAGGGAAATATCCGATAGGCCTATAAACAATCCATACCATTAAACAGTAATGCAAATCACAATCAGTGCTGCCTAGTCACTCATGCGGTAAGGGAGGAGGAGGAATGACTAATGTCTGCAGGTCGATCTATTTTCCCGTGTAGGCCTACTCTCGCGCATGCGTGTTCGTGATCGTGTGTGTCTGGTTACGTGTAGAGGGGTATGTATATACGTTATTGAACGTAAGCGGAAGTAAGCGCTTACCTGGACACACACACACACACACATACATACATACATGCATACATACACACACACACACACACACGTACATACATACACACACACACACACACACACACACACACACACACACACACACACACACACACACACACACACATACATACATACATACACACACACATGGATTAACAGAAAATATGACAGACAGATACACACATAATGAATTTACAGTGGCAGGTTTACTGTTGTTGGTGGAGAGAGAGAGATAGAGAGAGAGAGAGAGAGAGAGTGTGAAAGAGATATAAATAGATAAATAGATAGATAGATAAAGATAGAGAGAGAGAATGATACAGATAGACAGAGAGTGAGGAAGGAAAAGAGAGAGAGAGTGAGAGAGAGAGAGAGAGAGAGAGAGAGAGAGAGAGAGAGAGAGAGAGAGAGAGAGAGAGAGAGAGAGAGAGAGAGAGAGAGAGAGAGACCGCGTAGTTGATAAAAAGTTCCCCCTACTTTTACTAATTAGGTGAGCCTGACAAGTGTTGCCACAAGCGCCCATAACCCTGTGTAGTGGGTCTACGCACCTACTTTTCCCTTTGTTTGCCTAATTACCTCTAGCTATCAAACCACGTACAGGAATGTGTATACATACATTATGCATACACACAAAGACGTACTTACACCTATGCCCAACAAGAGGGCATATATACATACTCATACACAAATACAAACACTGCCACACACAATTACACAAACTCATACACGAACAGAGACAAGCAAGAGAACAGACAAACAAACTGGCAAACAAATAAAGGCTTAAATCAGCTTACGAAACCCGATGTTTTTTCCTCTCGAACCCACACTTTCCCTCGAGAAGTAAACGATGTCTAAGCTGTACGAAGCGTAAAGGCTTGATTGTTATGTGATACTACTACTACTACTACCACCACTATTATTACTACTATATCTGCTGCTGCTACTACAATGCTATTGTAATGTTACTATTAGTTCTATTACAAATAAGAGTAACGGTAATATCACTACCACTCTTACTCTTGAAATTTGAAAATTCTGTCCTCCTATCCTAAGAGATTTCACCTCATCTCTGAATCTCTGTAACTAATAACAAAGTGACCTTTGACCTAAGCATATCTAAGCCGGTACAATCATGTCAGACATATTGCCTTTTAAATCTTTAAAGGATTCGTGTTTCTACATTTCTATTGTTATCTTGTGTTTTGTACCTTTTACTGTTTCTTTTGGTATGAATATCTCGTACTAATTGGCTTTTGTAGAACAGATGACTTGGATCTCTGAGTTGTCTGCAAATGTTCAATGCAACATCGATTCTCATTTTCATTGTGTAATTACGTTACCTTAACCCCTATCCCCTTCCAACCTCCCACCGTCTCTCTTTCACCCGTTCTTTAATCATATTTCTTTTTTTCTTCGTTTTCTCCCGCATTCTCTCCCTTTCTCCATATTTTCTTCTTTCTATCTATTTTACTCCCCCTCCCCCCCCCTCTCTCTCTCTCTCCTTGTCTCCATCTCTTTACACGCAGATCACAACGAAAAGATTAAGAAAGTTTTTCCCTCTTCTCTTGTTTGGTCACTTCTTTTCCCTGTATTTTTCGGTACGCAGGTCACTGGAAACAGCTTATGAAACTTTACCATTTCGGATCCCAAGGAAAGTGGAAGGACTGGGAGGAAAGTGGTAGGACTGGGAGGAGAGGGAGAGAGGGAGAGGGAGAGGGAGAGGGAGAGGGAGAGGGAAAGAGGGAGAGGGAGACTGAGACTCGTCCAGGAATACATTAGCTACACCTGCGTCCTCCACCCTGCTGTCATCTTTTCTTTAAAGGGTTCAGACTGCGTTTCCAAGACGTCGTCAGAAAATAAATACAAAAATAGGGAGATATTTATGAATGGAAGTGGAATACGGAGAAGGAAAGAAAAGGGGTAAAATGTAAAAATTAAGGCGATGATGATAAAGACAACGACATAAAGGAAATAAGACTGTTAATCAAAAGAAATGAAAATTTAAAAAAAAAAAAAAATCAGGTATTCTAGGAAAGAAAACGAGATACGGCGACAATAGAGGAAAGAGGTGAAATAAGTAGCAGAATAGGGCGATGAGAGGAGGCTGAAGGTAAGAGGAAGAGGGGAGAGGAGGGGGTATTGATACAAGAGGGGAGAAAGGGGGGAGAGGCGGTCGAAAGGAAAGAAGGGGAGAAAGCCATTGCCTAAAGGATGAAAGGGGATGGAAAGAAGACAAAACAAAAGACACGAAGGTAAGGGAATCTTCGCGTGTTTTAGGCATCTGGTAACACGACGGTCGATATGTTCTACAAAAAAGCTTTTCTTCCTCTCTCTCTCTCTCTCTCTCTCTCTCTCTCTCTCTCTCTCTCTCTCTCTCTCTCTCTCTCTCTCTCTCTCTCTCTCTCTCTTTATATACATAAATAAATATATATACATATATATATATATATATATATATATATATATATATATATATATATATATAAATATATATACGCATATATACACACACACACAACTATCTGTCTACCTATTTATCTATCTATCTATCTATCTATCTCACTCTCTCTCTCTTTCTCCCTCTTCCTCTCCCTCTCCCTCTCTCTCTACCTCTTCCTCTAACCATAACTCCCCCCTCCCCCTCTATCTACCTCTACATCTCTCGCATCTATCTTATATAACATCCTCACATGTAGTAACACCTTCTGCTGATGCTCCATATTTGTATTATTACTCACCGACACCAAATGCGAATTATGAAAGACAACACTCACCTGGAAACAAACAAGAAAACTATTAATAAAAATGAAAATTCAAAAACGTTCAAATACATAACAGCAATAATGTAACAGTAATACTAATGATGGTGGTAATGATGATAAGGAGGAGAGGATAAATAATGACGATAATTATGATGATAATGATGAGGATGATAATGATAATAACACAAAATAATGATTATGATAATGATGATATTGATGTCAATAAACAACAACAACAATAATACAAATTCTACTGATGATAAGAACAATAGTTATAATGATAATAATAATAATAATGCTAACAATATCGATAATAAGGATGATAATGATAATGACAATAGTAACATCAAAATAGCAATAATACTAGCAATAAAAGTAACAGCATTGATAATAATAGTAATGAGAATTATCAAAATAATAATGTTAACAATAAAAATAGTGATAATGATAATAATAATAATAACAATAATCATAAAAGTAACGATAATGATGATAATATAATTAGCAGTACTACAAATACTGCTTTTACCAACACTTCACCTGCTACTAATAACAAACAACAACAACAAACATGATACTGATATAATTAACAATAATGACGCCATACTGTCAAAACAAACCTTGCACCGAGACAATACCATAACTATTGCACAAACTTAATTAATTAATAAGATAAAAACAAAAATGACGTTGATATAACTTCATTTTCCTGTGTTCCAAAGCGAACGTCAATTTAAAAGAGTTTGTTGTATTCTATGTAACAATAGATTGCAATGAACAGTCAGAACGAATAAACGAATAATCAATAAAGAAGTGTAAGTGTAAATGACAGTAATAATAGTATTGATAATTTTAAAAGTGATAGTGATGATTATGATAATAACAAGAGTGACAGTAATGATATAATCAACGTTAATGATGAAATTTCTATCTTCTATACTGTAAAGACCCTTCTTACAGTAACTGTAGTTATAGTTATTATATATTTATTATTGTTATTTCTCATTATTTCTATCATTCTCATCATCGTCATCATCATCATTACAATTAATCAATAATACAAATCTTCACCATTATTATCAACGTCATTATTACCATTATTATCGTTACCATCATAATCAATATCATCCCCATTGATATCATTATAACCATCACTATCATTATTATCATTACTGTTTACATAATAATCTTTATGATGATAATGATGATTATCATTCCCATTAAAACTTTTGATTAGATTCTTTGGTAGGAGGGAGGGGGGGGGGTATGAGGACAGCACGGAAGGTATTGTGAGAGATTTCTCTTTTTTTTCCTTCTTTCTCTGTTTCTATTGTTTTCTGTCTGTTTCTTTTTCGTACTCTTCCCATCTGTCGCATTCTCTCTTTGTTTTTCTATTTTTTCAATTTCTCTTTCTCTTGCTCTCTCTCTCTCTCTCTCTCTCTCTCTCTCTCTCTCTCTCTCTCTCTCTCTCTCTCTCTCTCTCTCTTTCACTTTCCCATTCTCTCTCTCTTTCATTTTCCCATACTCTCTTTCACATTCACTTTCCCTCTCTCTTTCACACACTCTCTCTCACTCTCACTCACTCACTCACTCTCTCTCTCCCAATCTGTGTGTGTCAGAGTGTGTGCGTGCCTGTGTGTGTGTTTATATCACACGCCGTGCGAGGGGAAGGGTGGCACTGAAAGGAAGATAGGATGGAAAGGGAGAAAAAAAGGCCTTAATATTTCTGCCTTAGGATTCGGTCCCATTTTATCCCGTTTCAGAAAATAGCGGAGACGAAAATATGAATCTTTAATTATCTTTCGCTTGTGTCGACAAGATATCTTTTGGTTGAATATAGCAGGCCCAGGGTGTTCTTTTATTCTTATATATACACTCACACACACGCGCACACGCACACGCACACGCACACACACACACACACTAACAGATATATATATATATATATGTGTGTGTGTGTGTGTGTGTGTGTGTGTGTGTATGTGTGTGTGTGG
>NW_028234405.1:6141944-6144444 GCF_977035675.1 Penaeus japonicus | reverse complement strand
AATAAATGAATAGAATAAAATATGAAAATGAATAAATAAACTGGGAAACTCATGAATGATGTAAAATAAAAGTTCACATGAATTCATAAACAAATATAAAGATACGAGGATAAAAAAGAGTAAAGACCTAGGAAAATGAATAATTACACACACACACACACACACACACACACACACACACACACACACACACACACACACACACACACACACACACACACACATATATATATATATATATATATATATATATATATATATATATATATACATATATACAAATTATGAATAAGAGCGAGTACCTTCAGTACAACATTGACGTGGTTCTTCTAGTAATATTTCTTAAACAGGATCAACATACAAAGAAATGTTTTACAAGGTGATGTATAGCATCTTTTCCATATTTCATTCTTATTCTCCTTTGCTGTTTATCTTTTTTTTTCTCTCTCTCTCTTTACATGTTATTGTTTGTTTGTTTTTTGCAGATCTATTTTCGCCATTCTTTTATGTTTCTCTTGTTTTGTTTTTCTTATCATTTTCTTCCTCCTTTTTCTGTTGCTTTCTCTTCCTTCTATTTTTCACCTTCTTTATTTTTATGTTTTCCGTTTTTTTTCTCTTCTTTTCAATTTATTTTTCTTCATCCCTATATCAATTCTTTCTCTCTCTCTCTCCTCCCCTTTCGTCTCCCTCCTTTCTCTCCTCATCTGACCTCTTTCCCTTCCCTCTCCCTTTGCCTTCTTCCCTCCTTACTCCCTCTCTTTTATCCACCTTTCCTCACTTTTATTTCCCTCCTTACTCCCTCTCTTTTATCCACCTTTCCTCACTTTTATTTCCCTCCTTCCTCCCCTCATCCCCCACTCTTTCTCCCCCCCTTCTTCTTACTTCCTTGTTCTACATCATGTATTCCCACGAACAAAGTAATGTTCAATCATTCCAAACCACAAAACATTGATTATTTAAGTTTTTGCTTCACACGCGAATGCAGTCAATAAGCCAATGTGCGTTATGGGGTCGGGAACGCAAACTCACGAAAATTACACTTGGTTGAACTCTTGTAATATATCATTTGATATTTATATTTTAATACGATTAAACAATATTGATGAAGTAATACATCAAGTGATATATCAATAGTATTATTTCAATGCGATTTAAAAAAATATTGATCAAGTAAGACATCAAGTGATATATTAATATTATTATTTCAATGCGATTAAAAAAATAATTATCAAGTAACTTTAGGAACTGAAAAAAAAGTTTTCCAACATCCTTTCCTAAAAGAACAGTGAAAAAGGAAACTATTTTTTTTTACTCATTACGGTCGCCTCCACATAGATATCATGACAGAATTCTCTTTATATAATCAACATTTTCATGAATTTCATAATTCACTTCCAGCGCCATTAATAAGGAGGAAATAATACAAGGAATATAATTTTCACACCGTGCCAAAATAGACTAAAATTCAGACTACACTAAAGCAAAAATATTCTTAACAGTGCGTTAGTGTTACTAGAAAGAAGATAAAAATATCTGCCTTCGATGTTGTTGTTGGTGGTGGTAATGTCTGTGTGTGTGTGTGTGTGTGTGTGTGTGTGTGTGTGTGTGTGTGTGTGTGTGTGTGTGTGTGTGTGTGTGTGTGTGTGTGTGTGTGTGTGTTTATGTGTGTAATAACAACTCAATCGGGCTATGCTACTGCAATTCCACCCCAATCTTCCTTAGATATTATCAGAAAAAACACACACGCTGTCGTTTCTGCCATGCATATGCGTCCTTTCATTCATAGCTCCCTCCATCAAGTCATAATCATTTACATGACTTTGTTTTCAAAAAGACAGAAGATGAGGTTCCCACGACCATGTTCTAAGACGTAATACGGACAGACGATCTTTATGATCTCTATACCCTACATGACTATCATTTTCATAAGTGTATAGCCTACATAACTATATAACCTGGATGGATTATATAGCCTACATAATCATCCGCATGGCTGCATAGCTTACATAACTATAAACCCTGTATGGCTGCATAACTTGCATGATTCCAGTCGCATTATGCAGCGAAGGTCTCAACATGCTATCCTCCAGTGTCATGAATGAATAATGAGCCATGCACTTAACACAAGACTGCAATAAATCAACCGAGTTCATGACCGCGCTGGATACGTTGCGACGCTCTTCCTTATCATCAATCTTCGATAAAACATAACGATTCGCAAGAAAAGAACGGAGAAGAGGAGAGAAGAACATAAACGAAAATAGAAAAGAACAATGTAAAGAAATGAAGAATAAAAACGAGAAAATATGATATCAAGTAAAAACACACACACACATAATATAATATATATATCCATATATATGTATATATATATATATATATATATATATATATATATATATATATATATTTATATAGATATATATATATAAATATATATATATATATTATATATATATATATATATATATATATATATATATATGTATATATATTATAT
>NW_028234405.1:6129444-6131944 GCF_977035675.1 Penaeus japonicus | reverse complement strand
TCAAGACTGAAACGAACTGAATATCTGTGTCTTTTTCGACTGTCAAGGAAAGGATGCTTCGACTGTGTCTACCTCTATGAGTGTCAAGGAAAGGATGTTTCGGATGTTTGCTTCTATGTCTCTATGTGTTTTTATGTAATTGTGTGTTCAAAAAATAAAAACATAAAAAAGAATCTTTGTTGTTGTAGATGCATATACAAACACATTTGTATGGAGAAAGAGACATCAAAGTCCACTGTTTTTTTTTTTTCTTCTTCTTCTTCTTTTTACCATATCTGTCAAGCATTAAGTCTCCTCGACGTGGCATTTGTTTATCGGTCTTCAATGTTTAGGAACCGGTCAGACTCGTCTCTGAATCATGTCCTTAACAGATAAGAAACGGAAGCTTCTTCAAGTATCGTCTGGAGATCCTCTCTTATACCTCGTTCACATTAGATAGTTATTTAGACATTCTGACGTGATCATCAAACCAGTAGCATAATAGTAATGGCAATGATAATGATGGAAATATAAGGCTTGATATATTGACCGCATGTTCTAAATGTTAAGATAATACTAATAGCAATGATGTTATTAATATGGCAATCAAAACAACAACAATACTAATGATAATGATAATATTAGAAATACTGTATGGCTTGATATAATAAACCGCAGGTTCTAGATGTTAAGAAAGATACGCAGATACGAGATATAAATACTGTAGGCAAAAGTAAGGCACATTTCTTTTACTTATTTGTTCTTTATATTCTTTATAATTTTTTCCTTACCCTCTTCCAATTTATTTTCTCCTTTCCTTGGTATCCCTTTCAGTATCCTTGTTATCTAATCATTCGCTCTCTCTCTCTCTCCTCCCCCTCTTTATATTTTCTCTCATCTTCCCCTCCCTTTGGTTTCAACATCTAACTCTCTTAACTCTGACTCTCGCCTTCTCATTCATTCTCTCCCTCTCTGTCTCCTTTTCTCTTACTCATCCATATACAACATACAATATACGTCTCCCTAACTAATATAAACTAGCTTCCCTCTCCCCAGCAAAGCCTCTGTCCCGACCTTTATAACAGTAAAAGTCGATAACCTACAGTGCAGTAGATGTAGGACGCCTGGCTTCCTCGAAAGGGGACACGGAGTTTTAAAATACAATGATATAATTCATTCTCATGGATAAGCATAAGGGAACTGATGAAAATAAAGTTAGCTGAGCGGAAATGATAATGAAAATGATAACGCTGATGATAGAAAGAAAAAAACAATACTAACGTAATGATAACAATAATGATAATAATGATATCATAAAGGACAGTAATAGCGATGTAATGTTGTTGAGAAGTAATAACAGAAATAGTAATAATAATATGAAAAGTAACATATTTTTACTATTATTACCAATAATGATGATGATGAAGATGGTGACGATGACAATAATCACCAGCAATATCAAAAATAAAATGCCGGTATTAGCAATAGTATTAGCAGACAGCCGAAGTAATAGTAGTGAAAGTATTAGTAACAGTAGCAGGACTACTACTTCTACTACTATTGCTAATAATAATAGTAATAAAGATGATAACAAAACACTGATAATAAAAACAAGGCTTGATATGTAGACCGCAGTTTCTAGATGTCAAGAGATAATAATAATTATCATGCTAATGTTCGTAACAATCAAGACAATATCAAATTTAACGATGATAATAATAATAGCAAATATACAAGAGTAGATATATAGACCGCGGGTTCTAGATATTAAGATCTATAATATTAATAACAATGATGATATTTGTAACAATGACAAAATCTGTAACAGAACGACCATAGCAACAACAATAATAATGACCATAGTAATAGCAGAAACATAAGACTAGATCTATTGACTACATGCTCTAGGTATAAAGAAGGATAAACAGATATAACACGAATGAGGTATAGACTGGAGACTAAAAGATAAACACATATAAAGGCATACACTTTTGTTTTAATTCCAACCTACCACAAAAACAAGGGGGAAAAAACAAAAGAAAAACAGAAAAACAAAATAGTTAAAAATTGTGAAGGGAAACTATCCACCTGCCGTCGAGCCTACCAATATTAGGCCTAAGGTTAATCCAATTGCTTTGCTCTCGAGTTATACTAATGAGATAAAGAAAGTTGTACATCGTTCCGGAACCAATGTTTCGAGACACCAAGAGCTCGAGCAACTTAAATAACTTTATTATTTGTTCAAATCCCCGGATGTCTGGACAGCAATATCAAAGTATAATCCTATTGCCTCTACGATGACGATGTATGAAAATGGTTTATTATCGTTTTTGGTAATCCATTTATTACTTTTCTTTATTTATCTCTTTTCTTTTTTTCGAAACGTGAGGAAAGGACAGCGGAAATATCATGGTTCTTATCATGGTACGTAGTGTTGAAGATGTTAATAGGGTTCGATCGTATGTCTAATTTAGACTCTGTTCGCTTGGGATATTATTGTTGCTGTTGTGTTGGGATTATT
>NW_028234405.1:6116944-6119444 GCF_977035675.1 Penaeus japonicus | reverse complement strand
ACATTTTCGACACAATAATCGCATCTACTTTCCTTTTTTTCTTCCTCCATGATACTAACTACACACACACACACACACACACACACACACACACACACACACACACACACACACAGACACAATAGTAATCAAACGAAGACTTCAGCCTCCGAAAAAAAACAAGAAGAAATATTGATTTTCAAAAAGTGTGTACATTTTCGGTGATGGAGAGAACCCGTTTTCTTTGACGTTTTCTTTATCCTTGCTACGATGTAAACAAACGCGTTTTCTTCACTATCTCTTGTTTATTGACTTTATTTTGTTTTTCTGATTTTTTAGAAATGTCGTACTGTATTTTTCATCACTTTCTCTCTCTTTCTCTCACTTTCTCTCTCTCTCTCTCTCTCTCTCTCTCTCTCTCTCTCTCTCTCTCTCTCTCTCTCTCTCTCTCTCTCTCTCTCTCTCTCTCTCTTTCTCTCTCTCTCTCTCTCTCTCTCACCTTCTCTCTCTTTCTCTCTCTCTCTCTCTCTCTCTCTCTCTCTCTCTCTCTCTCTCTCTCTCTCTCTCTCTCTCTCTCTCTCTCTCTCTCTCTCTCTCTCTCTCTCTCTCTGACAATGATAATAAGGCTAATAATAAACGAAGGAAAAAGGCCAAACGGACCTCATAACATTAACTCAAGAATAACCGCCATAAAATGCCTCATAATCCAACATAACCTCCAACATAAAAGACAGCAACATACAACATAAGCCTAACGAGCCAGGCGCCTAACCTATAGCCATAGAAGACATATACCTTCCAAATCCTCTCTCATACACGCGATAAAAGAAGAAAAATAAGGTAACATGGATTAAGAAGAAAAATAATGGAAATATGAAAAGAAAAAAATGAAATGTAAAGAAAGAAGAAAAGCATA
This sequence comes from Penaeus japonicus, assembly GCF_977035675.1. Classification (NCBI taxonomy): domain Eukaryota; kingdom Metazoa; phylum Arthropoda; class Malacostraca; order Decapoda; family Penaeidae; genus Penaeus; species Penaeus japonicus. The sequence goes on along the minus strand of NW_028234405.1, from coordinate 6,118,549 downwards.
CACATGAAAAATATAAAGATGTATTAACTAAGGAAGAAAAATAAAAAAACAAACGCATATGAAAAAAGGACATTATATATAATATAAAGAAAGAAGAAAGAAACAAACACGAATAAAGAAAAAAAAATCAAAACAAACAAACAAACAATAACAGAAAAGATACAAAATATGTATATATATTATGACGTAAAAAAGGTCTATCTTCGCGTGATATCGTTCATACCGGAACTCACGGATGTTGGCTATTAAGGGACTGATCTTATCAACAAATATACAGCGCCTATTTTCTGATCTATATGACCAACTGACCTGTTTTATTCAAGAGGTTTCTTGTTTTACTTGTCTTCTTCGGTCACGTATTTAAGTATTATGTTCATACACCTTTTACTTATCTATTTATTTGTCTATTCACTTTTTTCATTCACTTGTTCACTCACTCATTTCTGCTCTTTCACTGTCGTTTATTCACTCATTTATTGTCTTATTTGTAGTTATTCAGTTCCTCACTTTAATCCTCACTCACTCGCTCACTCTAACTTACTCTCCATGCTTTCTTCAACCAGTCAGACATTAACCAGCTCGTATTCACACTTACTCCTGACACTTACTCACTCTTAACACTTACTCAACCCATCCTCATCCTAAAAAGAAAGAATAAAACAAGAAAGAAAAAGAAGAACAATAATAGAAACTACGCAAAATGTTATAAGAACAGAAAAAAGAGAGGAAAAAAACAAAACAAAAAAAAACAGGCTCTCCGTTTTAAGTGCATTTTGCAAGTGCACCTAAAGCCGAGAATGAATGTAAACACGCACACTCACTCGTCCAATTCTTATTCACAAGTCGGCCATCAGAATCCTCAACACCCGGAGACAAAAGACCCAAAGACCTACGAGCGACAGGACACGTGTTCAGAAATAAAAGAATTAAGATATAAGTAGATGTGGTTTGGAACCTATTTATTATATGCGCAGTATGTATGTTTATGAATGTATGAAGTATGTGTGTTTGTGTTTGTGTGTGTGTTTATATTTGTGTTTGTGTTTGTGTGTGTGTGTGTGTGTGTGTGTGTGTGTGTGTGTGTGTGTGTGTGTGTGTGTGTGTGTGTGTGTGTGTGTGTGTGTTGTGTTGTGTGTGTGTGTGTTTATGTTCGTGTGTGTGTGTGTTTGTGTGTGTGTGTGAGCGTGCGTGTGCGTGTGCGTGTGTGTGAGCGTGTGTGCGTGCGTGTGTGTGTGTGTATGTGTGTGTTTGAAAAGACTTATTGTTCTCTGACGTTCCATCTCTGACAGCAAGTCAATAACGCTCACATCAAAGCTTTTCCAGTAATGTAAATTCAGCTGCCTCTTCGTGTTATCTGTTGGTGATAATATTGATTCGGTTTGATTCGGGACTTTCCTTAGACTGTTGTGTATACTATATATTTCATTTTCGGAGCATAGTGCTCATCTAGGGGTACAGTGTGTATGACTATACTGAAGTGTGGGTGGGGATATGGTTTCGCCTATGTGTGCTGTCCTTATGGTATTGGATATTCAGTTGACCATTTTCTGTTTACTGGCAACTGTTGTTATAAAGCACCATAGAAGGAGAGGGACACAGAGAGAG
>NW_028234405.1:6106944-6109444 GCF_977035675.1 Penaeus japonicus | reverse complement strand
AATGGGATAACGAAGGAGAGAGACGGGAAAGGAAAACTGGAAGGTGAGGATGAGAACGCGGAAGACTCCGGTAAAAGCAGGGATCAAGACAACGCCGAGAACCGAGGAAGATCTAAGAGCGAGGAAAAGAAAAACGTAAGGAATCGAGTCTCACGTGATGGCGTCGCATGGTTAGGACACCGAGGACGAAGAGAAAATAAAGAGAACTGAGAAAGAATTAGAGAAATGAAAAGAAACGAAGGGAGAACCGATGTCAAAAAGATAGAACAAAGTCACCGAAATGCACCACGATCAGGGCTCCTAGCGCTTAAGACATCAAAATAAACCATGAGGAAATTTAGGGCTCATAGAAAAGCCAGGATTACGAGGGCGTTTAACAAGACGAAGTTGATGAATGGTGTGATTATAATCAAAACTTGTTCAATCCCACATTTTAACCCTAAAAAGGGAATTCACTTCTGAGAGTTCTCGTATAGGTTCGAAACTTCCCACAGTATGAAGAATAATTTTTCTCCTTAAGATAATCTCCGAAAAGAAAGACAGAGAGACGTCGATCAATCTCAGGAAAAAAAGTTTTTAAAAATCTAATAATAGGGTTATCAATCTAACACACAATCTCCTCCCATAAGAACTGCTGAGGCGGAAAAGATATCAGAAACAGAAATTCAAAATCAAGCAGCGCGAAGCATCATAAATGAAGTATTATTGTAGATTTTATTATCATTGTTATCAGTATCATTATGTTTTGTTTTATTCAATAGTTCACATTGTCAGGATGTTTTTTTTAACATTTCCCTATAATCTTAGTGAATATCACAAGCCCTTGTTATCATAACAAACCATAAAAGACTAGTATCTATTTACATATTTCCTCTCCAGCTATTTATATATATATTTCGTTCAATATTAATCCCCGGACCTCTTGCACCATTGCGGTAAGGTTGGCTCTGCTGGCAATACGGCTCTATGAATATCACATAAGCAAAGCTGTGTACGCTGTCATTACTGATCAGTTCAGTCCTTCTATATTATTGGTAATTCAGCATTTGGATGGATGGAAAGCTATAAACCTTTATGTGAAAGGCAGGGGGTGGCATTGTGTTGCGGGGCGTTTTGTGTGCGAATGGAAGAAGGTTGAGAGGGGGTTGTTGTGTGTATGTACGTGTAAGTGTGTGTGTATGTGTATGTGTAACTGTGTACGTGTGTGTGTGTATGTGTGTGTGTGTGTGTGTGTGTTTGTGGTCGTGTGTACGTGTTTGTGTGTGTGTGTGATTCGTGTGTTCGTGTTTCTGTGTGTGTGTACGTGCGTGCGGGTGTATGCGTACGTGCGAGCGTGCATGTCCACAGCCTCCTTTTCTGAATATGTATCTCTCCAGCCTGAGCATCCTCCTCTATGCCTCTTCGACAACAATGATAAGGTTCGTGTACCATCCTCGAGCACGAGCCAAACGCATTCTTCTTTATCGCTATTGATCAGAGCATCTCTGCTGGGATCGATGTATCAGGAGCTCAGCTATTAGGGGCGGCAGTATGAGAGAGAGAGAGAGAGAGAGAGAGAGAGAGAGAGAGAGAGAGAGAGAGAGAGAGAGAGAGAGAGAGAGAGAGAGAGAGAGAGAGAGAGAGAGAGAGAGAGAGAGAGAGAGATTTCAAAACGATGACAGCGACAGAGAGATAGATGGACAGAAATAGAGAGAGAGAGAGAGAAAGAAACAGAGAGAAAGAGAGAGAAAGAAACAGAGAGAGAGAGAGAGAGAGAGAGAGAGAGAGAGAGAGAGAGAAAGAGCGACAGAAGATTCCAAAATGATGACAGCGAAATAGAGATAGATGGACAGAAAGAGAGAGAGAGCAAGAAAGAAATACAGAGAGAGAGAGAAAGAAAGAAACAGAAAGAGAGAGAAAGAAAGAAACAGAGAGAGAGAAAGAAAGAAAGAAAGAAACAGAGAGAGAGAGAAAGAAAGAGCTGACGACCCGAACTTAACTCGGATCTAATTCGACGATAATAACATTAACGCTTCCCTTTGCCTCGCCTTGGAATACAAGAAAGAGCGAAAGAACAGATGGAAATCTCAAGATCGAATATAAGATGAGAGGGTGCAAGTTACAGATGAAAGTTGCAACTTGAAAATAAAATCTGATTCTGTACTTACGAGAAATTAAATATTAAGGGGATACAGTAATGTTAAAGTGTTCTGGCTTATGTATTTGGGATATTGATAATTGTTAAGTAAAGGAAAGATTGAACAAGGTAAAGAAAAATTTATGTTCTATTAAGGGGTTAAACAATTTACAAGGAAACGAACTCGCTGTATAATATGTATAATAAAGTTGAAAAGACGATTAAAAATACACAAATATCTAAGTATATGAATGAAAATCAGCGTAAAAAAAAGATAAATATGAAACCAGATAAATAAAGCTCTATAAAACAGACAGCACTAACGCAAGATGAAAAAAGATGCCATTATATGCCACAAATCAAGAATAAATTACTTTCCTCGGC
>NW_028234405.1:6059444-6061944 GCF_977035675.1 Penaeus japonicus | reverse complement strand
TAATGACACCATAGGTCGGATAAGTGAAAGTTAAGTTAATATGGAGAGTGACTTGGTAAAATTTGAACTCGAATAAAACTCGAATATTGTTACGTTACATTACATATATATATATGTATGTGTGTGTATATATGTGTGTATATATATATCTATACACACACACACACACACACACACACACACATATATATATATATATATATACATATATACGTATGTATATGATGCGTGATATGGGGAGTGTGAATAAGAGAAAATGAGAGAGTGCAATGGATGAAGAGAATATAAAAAGAGGGAAAAGTGGAAAAGTAAAAGGGGATGGAAGAGACCAAGAGGGAGAGACAGACAAAGAGAGCAACTGTAGAAGCGTTTTGAACACAGATCTAGAGATGCATATATCATATATACCAACTCACACAATCCTGTATACAGATATAGAAACACACACACAAATGTAAGCTAGACACATAAACTATCTAACATAGAGAAGGATAGATGAATCAGCAGATGGATGATTACACCATATAGATACAGATATAGAGATACAATTACAAGTGGGCAGTATAGAAAACATGGTAGAGAGATAGATAAAGAGATAAGAGGAAAGATAATCATATGGGATACATACCCATCTATAGACCCTGGATTCAGCCCAGAGTCAGCCCTGGTCCCACAGCCACCTCTAGCTACCCGGTTTTGGTTACACTGCAATTACACTCCATGTCTAGACTGGTTTCCAAACACCTTCCATGACGTTATAATTACATGATAACATCTAACACCTTTCTAAGACGATCATAGACAAGAGAACGCCACTGATCGCGGGCAAAGAACGCTCTTGGTCCGCCTCCCCCAGTTCTCAAGACAGAGAGAGGGCAAAGGCCAGGCCAAAAGGGAGATAATCTCGATTGGAGTCTGGCTTCCAGGGTTACATAATAGCTAGCGGATGGTGGAACTCCGGCTTGGCTTACATTTCACACACACACGCACACACAAATGATGATGGGGATGATGATTTTAGGAGTAATGATAGTATATAAGAGTTATAACAACAATAGGGATCATTATCAGAATTCTTATCATCATGAATACTGTCATTACTATCATTTATATTGTTATGATTTCTATTATTACTATTATTATTTGTACTACTAGTAATATTAACATTATTATCATCATCATCATTGTTATTATCATTACTATTGCTACTATCATAATTGTTTTTTAATTGTTATTATCATTATCATTATTACTATCATTATTATAATTATCATTATTATCATTATTAATACTTTTACGCTGATAATTATAAAATTTTAAATTACAATAGCGATGATTACTACACTGATAATAATGATATTAAAGATAATCATAATGATAATAATGGTAACAATAAAAACAACAACAACAGCAATGATGATGAAAAGGAGGAGGAAGAGGAAGAGATCTAAAAATAAGAAAATAAAAGACGAAGAAAGAATACGAAAAAGAAAGGACGAAAAAAGAAGAAGAAGAAGAAAAAGAAAGGACGAAAAAAATAAGAATAAGAAAAAGAAAGGACGAAAAAAGAAGAAGAAGAAGAAAAACAAAGACCAAGAAAAGAATAAGAAAACATAAAAAAAAAACGGATAAAACAACTAGATAAATGAAGCCACTCTCCTGAAGCTAGACAACACTGCCCCCTTCACCCCTGACTCAGTTTCGCAAAGGGAAGGGTCAATAATCCAATAATTCATTCAATAAAGGAACGCGTCCGGATTAATCGAGCTTTCGTAAACTCCGAGATACAAGAACGGCACTCATACCTTGGTCTCTTCATAACTCTCTCATTAAGATGCAAAAACAAAATGGGTAATGGGATCCTGAGCTACTAAAAAAAAATAAAAAAAAATAAAAAAAATAAAAAAATAACGGAAGTGATTGAGGTCTCGGGGGAATATTTCGCTTCCTATTGTGACGTCATGTACTGTGACGTCACGGATCTCTGACGTTCGTGATCCGTGACGTCTACTTATCAAAGATATTAAATGACGTTCGCCCGTGATAATGACAAATACTTTTTACCTCTCCTGGAAATCAAGAGTGAATTCAATTCTTCGACGAATCAACCCAGTATTTCGAACACTTAAACATTATGTAAATAAAAGAGAGAGAAAAAAAACAAAAAAACAATCACGTGAGACCAGGATGACCTCAGTAGAGGAGAGACTCACCCTCTCTTCGCCAGAAGCTAAAATCCTTTCTTGGATTAAACATACTTGATAGCTCAAGCACCTAATCCTTATAACGGATGCACGAGTGAACACGTGACAACAGGAGGAGAAACAGGAAGACCTCTGCAAATGAAGGACTCACCCTCTCTTCGTCAGGATGTAGATGGGAGCGCTCTGGGTGCGCAGGTAGGCGAGCTGGGCCCTCTTGCGTGCCACCATCCTCCTCGACATCGCCTCTTCCGCAGTCTCGACGTCCTTGGGAGTCGCACGCACGGGCGCGGTAACTC
>NW_028234405.1:6026944-6031944 GCF_977035675.1 Penaeus japonicus | reverse complement strand
CTCTCTCTCTCTCTCTCTCTCTCTCTCTCTCTCTCTCTCTCTCTCTCTCTCTCTCTCTCTCTCTCTCTCTCTCTTGGTATTATTCATCTAATCTTAATTTAGATAGTACTATCATTGCTCTCTATATTATCGTTATCTTTATCCTTTTTATTATCATTATTACCATCATTATGATGATGATGATAATTGCTATTATCATTATTATGTATCTTTTTATAAGCACTCTCATCATTACTATTATTTTTATCATTATCTTTATTATCATTATTACCATTGTTATTATTATCATTATGATTATCACCATCATTACCATCAACATCACAATTGTTGTTACCATTATCATTAAAATCACCATTATGATGATGACCATCATCATCATTACCACTGCTATTATCATCATATCATCAATATCAGTACCATCTATACTAATAGTATTGCTATAATATTTTGCTATTAGCTTTACCTGTCTATACACTTACTAGATTCTCAAAAAATGAGAGAATTTAAAGAAAAACTATAAACATTATACAAGCCACAAATATTTGCATATTTCCCGTGGGTGTTTATTCCCAAGAAAGCGCATAAATCACGTAAGCTATTTTCTCCCTTAAGAGCCCATTTGCATGTTTAATTAGTCTTCCCATTAATCACTAATTTCCCGTGAACACTGTCATCTTCTCACGAAAATCTTGTTTGTTTTTTGTCTCTTTCAGTCTCTCTTCCTCTCCCTCTCCCTCTTCTCTCTCTCTCTCTCTCTCTCTCTCTCTCTCTCTCTCTCTCTCTCTCTCTCTCTCTCTCTCTCTCTCTCTCTTCCTCTTCTCTCGCTCAGTCTCTCTTCCTCTCCCTCTCCCTCTTCTCGCTTTCTATCTCTCTATATCTCCCTCTTCTCTCTCTCTCTCTCTCTCTCTCTCTCTCTCTCTCTCTCTCTCTCTCTCTCTCTCTCTCTCTCCCTCTCTCTCTCTCTCTCTCTCTCTCTCTCTCTCTCTCTCTCTCTCTCTCCCTCCCCTCTCTCTCTCTCTCTCTCTCTCTCTCTCTCTCTCTCTCTCTCTCTCTCTCTCTCTCTCTCTCTCTCTCTCTCTCTCTCTCTTCCTCTTCTCTCTCTCAGTCTCTCTTCCTCTCCCTCCTCTCTCTCTCTCTCTCTCTCTCTCTCTCTCTCTCTCTCTCTCTCTCTCTCTCTCTCTCTCTTTCTTCCCCCTCTCCTCTCTCTCTCTCTCTCCCTTCCCTTCTCTCTCCCCTCTCTCCTCTTCCTCTCTCTCTCTCTTCCTCTCTTCCTCTCCTCTCCTCTTCTCGCTTTCTATCTCTCTATATCTCCCTCTTCTCTCTCTCTCTCTCTCTCTCTCTCTCTCTCTCTCTCTCTCTCTCTCTCTCTCTCTCTCTCTCTCTCTCTTCCTCTTCTCTCTCTCAGTCTCTCTTCCTCTCCCTCTCCCTCTTCTCGCTTTCTATCTCTCTATATCTCCCTCTTCTCTCTCTCTCTCTCTCTCTCTCTCTCTCTCTCTCTCTCTCTCTCTCTCTCTCTCTCTCTCTCTCTCTCTCTCTCTCTCTCTCTCTCTCTCTCTCTCTCTTCCTCTTCTCTCTCTCAGTCTCTCTTCCTCTCCCTCTCCCTCTTCTCGCTTTCTATCTCTATCTCTCTCTCTCTCTCTCTCTCTCTCTCTCTCTCTCTCTCTCTCTCTCTCTCTCTCTCTCTCTCGTGGTTGGTATTTTGTTCTCCTTCACCGTTACTTGGTTACTCGATTACCATTTGTCATAGTAATCGTAATTACCCAGCTTGAAGGTAGCATCATTAGGGCTGTCAGCTGGTGCATCTATTTTCGTTTATGCTCCGCTTTGAGGTTTTATCCATTTGTCTGTCTCTATGTTTATCTATCTGTCGATTTGTCTTCACACATGAACATACGCACGGGCACACATACATACACACACACACATACATATACACATACACATACACATACACATACACATACACATAGACACACACACACACACACACACACACATACACATAGACACACACACACACACACACACACACATATATATATATATATAACATCACCTCTTAAAAATTGAAAACATTTACCACCGTTACGCATTGCCCAAAACTCCTGCAAAACACCAAACCCATGAAATTTCTCTCGCAGACAGGAAGTAAAAAAACATGACTAAATACAGAGCTACGAACGTGCTTCTATGAGAGGCAGCGAGCACGGCTGTTTACTAAACAGTAGAGGGGAAATGAGGGGAGAGGGAGAGAGGAGGATAGAGGGCGAGCGGGGGAGAGGAAGAGAGAAGGGGAGAGGGGGAAAAGGGGAGAGGGTAGACGATTCAAGGGAGGAGAGGGGCGGGAAGGAGGGATGAATCTGGGGAGAGGAGAAAATAGTAATGAGGAGGGAGGGGTAAGAAGGGAGAATAGTAAGGAGGAGCGGAGGGAAGGGAGAGGGAACTGGAATCAGGTGGGGGGAGGGGTAGAGGGGGGGGAGAGAAAGACGAAAAGATAATAGTAATAAAGAGGATGATAATATAAAGTAGATGAGTAGGGGTTGAGAAGAGGTATAGAGGGGAAAGGGTAAAGGGGAAGGGATAGGGGAAGGGGTAGGAAAGAGGAAAGGGGCAGGGAAGGGGAAAGAGGTATTGAGGGGTAGGGGAAGGAATAGGGAAGGGACAGAAGAGGCGAAGGGAAAATGATAGGGAGGACTAGAAAGAGGTGGGGAGGAATAAGGAGAGGGTTGAAAGTAAGGAGAGGTGGAGACGGTGGGGAGAGGGAGAAGGAGGGGGAAGGGGAGAGGAAAAGGGAGAGGGGGAGGGGGAGGGGGCACAGGTAAAGTGAGACAGGTGGGACTGACGCTAATTCACTGTCGAGTCTGTGGTGTTGAGCGTCCTTAGTTCGTGTGAGGTGATTGGGGGAGGGGGGAGGTGAGAGGGAAAGAGGGGAAGGTGAGGGGGGGCGTTGAGAAGGGGAAGGGGAAAAGAGGTAAGGAATGTGGCACGGAAGGATGGGGAGAGAGAGAGAGAGAGAGAGAGAGAGAGAGAGAGAGAGAGAGAGAGAGAGAGAGAGAGAGAGAGAGAGAGAGAGAGAGAGAGAGAGAGAGAGAGAGAGAGAGAGAGAGAGAGAGAGAGAGAGAGAGAGAGAGAGAGAGAGAGAGAGAGAGAGAGAGAGAGAACAAAAGAGAGCGAAGGAGAGGTGAAGGAGAGAGGAAGCGAGAGAAAAAAAAGAGATAGATAAATAGATAGATAGATAGAGAGAGAGAGAGAGAGAGAGAGCGAAATTAAGTGAGAGAGAAAGAGGGAGGATATGAAACACTGAGAAATTAATTCACTAATCATTGTGAATCATATCGTCTATATTTTCACACCTAATCACAATGCCTAAATGTTTACTACAAAAAATAGATACATCCCTCAAGATAAGATATAGGTCCATATCAACAAGTGTTAAAATAATATTTGAAGTGGTTTCCTAACTTTTAACGCATTCTGTAAGTGTCATATCTGTTAGCCTAACTCGTCAAAATGACTGGTTAATTAAGCTGATTAATCATCGCTAATCAGTGGTGAATTAAAGTTATGGACAGTTATCTAATTATCGCCAAACTTTTGATCGATTTTCTACTTGATATTATTATGGATGTATTGAAATTATTATAAACAAATACACTATGACTCTATTCCTTGATCTTTTTCATTATTGAACACTCCAGCAACCTAATTAAGCGACATCATTCAACAAACGTCCCTGATTATGTTAATTAATTCGCCAATAATCACATCGGGTTCAATCAAATAATTTCATCAGCTGATCCTATTAAAGTAACCAAATCAAGCCCTGATCAGATTTTATGTATTGGCGAAAAGATTAATGATGATTTTAATTTCTAGTATTTGTAAGAAAAAAAAATATTAATCAGCATATAGAAATGTAAAATATTCAGTTGGAAAATTATCATTTCGAAATTACTATCCAAATAAGGCAACAAGAAAGCATAGACAATGACCCTTCATAAAGTGCCAGGTAAGATGGCACTGACACTCCTGTGGCACTCGGGCACTGGCTCTCTGAATATAAGGCATTGTTTACGGGAATTATGTGGTATTAGATGCAAGTAAGAATTTTGGCATTAGTGTATGCTGTATGGAGAAGCATTTTTATGTCTGGTCTTGATGAGAATTATGAGTTTGATATAACAATAACAACAACAATAAGAATTTAAGAAAAAATAACGATATCAATAATGACATCAAGAATAATGATGACAATTTGCAGCGACAATACAGATGAAATACTACCACTATTAATGATGATGATAATACGACGAAGAGAAATAAAAAGAAAACAAAACAAGAAGAAAGGAGGAAAGGAAGAGATGGAATAAAAAAAATATTAAATAGATAAATTAGTAAAGAATAGCCACACCAACATAAACAGTGAGGAGGACTATGTTGATAGTGATGATGTGGATGATGATGATGATGACGAAATCAATGATAACAGTAGTAACTATAATAGTAATAATTATAACAAAAATGATGATAATAATTATGATAATAATAATGATAATAACAACAATAATAATAACGATAATGATAACAATGATCATAATAACAACAAGAATAATAATACTAACAATAGTAATAGTGATGATGTTAATAATGAGAATAATGAAAGTAACAATAGTAATAACAATAATATCATCAACAATAATGTCAAGGATCATAACGGTACTGCTAACAAACATACAAATATACATGAGTGACATGCAAAACTTAATAGTGACATATAAATCATATTGAATTACAATGGTGAAAAACAATGATGCGAATAATGAGTGTCATGCAAGAAAACTAAAACAACTTCAAAAGGAATACTAACAACAATAATAATCACGATGATAAGACAACAATAATGATAAAGATGATGAAGATAATGATTACAATAAAAACAATGATAATGATAACAATAACAACACCACAACCAGCAACATCAAGAACAATAATGATGATGA
>NW_028234405.1:5996944-5999444 GCF_977035675.1 Penaeus japonicus | reverse complement strand
TCTCTCTCTCTCTCTCTCTCTCTCTCTCTCTCTCTCTCTCTCTCTCTCTCTCTCTCTCTCTCTCTCTCTCTGTCTCTGTCTCTGTCTCTCTCTCTCTCTCTCTCTCTCTCCCTCTCTCTCTCTCTCTCTCTCTCCTCTCACTCCTCTCTCCCCACTCACTCCTCTCTCTCCTCTCCTCTCCTCTTCTCTCTCTTCTCTCCTCTCTTGTCCTCTCCTCTCTCTCTCTGAGTCTAGGTGCTGTAGTGATCGGACGTGTTTTTGCCTCCTCTCCGCCGCAGCATTACAACTCAGCAAACCATGCCATCTCATGGTCCCGCAGTGTCAGAGGGAACTCTGACCCCTCCCCCTAGGGAGCCTCACTGGTGCTTCATCGGGCAGCTAGTGCGAACTCTTATCACTAGAGTGAAAGGGGACCCTTGGCCCAGGCTAATGGGCCCCCCTCCTAGGGTACCGGGACCTCAGCCCTAGGAGATGGGCCCCCAGGCAGCATGGGTCAAAGCTGCCTCCTCGCCCAGGAGAATGGGCACCCCCACGGCAGCAAGGGTCAAGGCTGCCCCCCAGCACAGTATAAGGGGAGCTTCTAGCATCCAAAGCAACTTTCATGAAATTCTTTCATACGTACAAAGAGCAAGGAACACAGACCTACCAAGAACATGGTCGGTGACCAGATCACATATCTTAAAAATAGAACATTTAATGCACAATCTCTCCTCGGACACTGAAAAAATTGTAATGTTAGTTAAGGAGAGAAATGCAGACATACTCTGTGTTTGTGAAACATAGTTCCATCAGGAAACTGGAAAAATTCCAGATTATCAAATTGATCAATGTGATGCAGGACTAGGAGGAGGAGTATGCATCTTTGTATTGGTTAGCCTTAAGTCAAATATGATATCAACTACAACAGTTAACAATACTGCTGTAGAAGATATCTGGGTTACCGGTAAACAATGTAGATACACAGGTAAAAAACAGCATAGATACCTCTGCTCCCTATGTGTCAAGAACCGTCAGACGTCCCCCTGCTCCATGGACAAGTGACATCAAGAGAGCCATTGCTGATAGAAATAATGCCCAGCAATCGCTCAAAAGTAACCGATTCGAGTCTGATCTTCAGGCAATTTATAGAGTGAAAAAGAAAAATGTTAAATCATTAATTCAATCCGGAAAGACTAATTATTTCAGAAATAAATTCGCTGAACATAAAAACAAATCTGGTAAAACATGAAAAATTGTCAAAACATTAGTGCCTAGCAATAAACACATAATTACGAACATAAGAAGACACAGATCGGGCAAGGCTCATAACTGATGTTTCCAGGCCACAGCCAGTGGACGTAAAAACTATTACCCTATTAATGAAACAACTCCACGAAACAAATGCAATGGGAGCAGACGGAAAAGGATAAGCTAGATTTGCGGAGCAGATGGACCGCCGGGCTTATTATACACTGAGGCGAGCCTGCCAGCCTGTGTCAGCGTGTGATGATTCGTGAGAAAATGGGCCAACGAGTGTTGAGTCAACCTGAGCTTGGTCCTTACCCAACGTATTATTGCCCAGGCACGGCGGTGACCGTCAGTCGACAGTGGAAGCTCACGAGCTTGGACGGGGATCGATCTGCCGACCACCGGGATGGGAGGTCCGTACGCGAACAACTGCGCTACCTAGCGTCAGGGGCAGACGGTCTTGCTTTGCGATTTTTTAAGGATAGTTTTTTACATAACGATCATCATTAACACCTCTGGTCACTGGTGTTTTCCCGTCGCTTTGAAAACATGGAATTGTAACACCAATTTTCAAGACTGGGGCTATAGACAACACGAATAATTACCGCCCCATTACAATAATCCTAAAACTATCTAAGATTCTTGAAAAAGCAGTAGCCAATCAATTGAGGAATTTCTTGTAGACCAATAACATATTATCTAGAACTCAGGATGGTTTAGAAATGGGTTATCCACTGAAACAGCATTGTTACAGATTAATGACCAAATTTATAGGAACATAGACAACATTAAGGTAAACTTGTTATAGTTATCTGAGTACAAGAACCCAATCGGTAAAAAAAATAATAATTAGGGTATGTCATCGCAACAAGCAGTCCATTTTGGTGTACCACAAGGAACACCAAAATTAGGCCCAATTCTATTCACAATTTTCATAAATTATTTATCAGCAATAGTCCATATGGCATGTAATGCAATACACCGATGATTTTTAATTTCTTCATAGTGACTCAGTAAACCACTTGAAACACAACAAACTCTTATTCAAGCAGAAATATATTTTGACATCAAAGGCCTTAAAAAATAAATCCACAAAAAACGATATGTATCTTCATAGGTAGTCGGTAAAATTGAGCTTAAATTTCCATACACGCAACTATAGAATTCGAAGGCTGCCAAATCAAACAAAGCACTTCAGTTAAAAATCTTGAAGTACACTTAGACAGATACATGACATTTAAAGCCCATGTTAACAACATACAAATGAGGGTAA
>NW_028234405.1:5979444-5981944 GCF_977035675.1 Penaeus japonicus | reverse complement strand
AGAGGAAGGGGAAGACGCAGAATAAGAATAAGCAGAGGAATAAGAAGAGGAGGAGAAGGGGAAGAAGAGGAAGAGAAGGTGGAGGCAGGGAGCAGTAGAACAGAAAGGGGAGAGGAGAGGAGAAGAAGGAAGAATAAGAGGAGGAGGATGATAAGGAGAAAAAGAAGGGGAAGAAAACAGGGACGGATGTAGTTGGAAGGAGGACGAAAAGAGAGATAAGCAAAAGAAGAGAACGAGAAGGAAAGAGAAATAGAAGACGGTTGAAGAGGAAAAGAAGAATATAGATACCGGGAGGGAAGGAAGGAAGGGAGGAAGGGAAGAGAAAGGGGAAGAGAAATAGGTGATGGGTGAGAAGAGAGTAGGAAAGGGGAAGGGGGAGAAGGAAGAAAAAAGGGGAAGAGGAGGAGTGGAGTGGAAAAAAGGGGAGAGGGGAAGGGAAAAAAAGAAAGAGAGAGAGAGAGAGAGAGAGAGAGAGAGAGAGAGGAGAGAGAGAGAGAGGGGGGGAGAGAGAGAGAGAGGGAGAGAGAGAGAGAGAGAGAGAGAGAGAGAGAGAGAGAGAGAGAGAGAGAGAGAGAGAGAGAGAGAGAGAGAGAGAGAGAGAGAAAGGGAGAGAGAAATAAAGAAAGAAAGAGAGAGAGATAAAGAAAGAGAGAGAGAGATAAAGAAAGAAAGAGAGACAGAGATAAAGAAAGAGAGACAGAGATGAAGAAAGTGAGAGAGAGATAAAGAGATATATATAGAGAGAGAGAGAGGGAGAGAGAAAGGGAGAGACACGGCTAGCCTTAGGTGTGGACCCATAATCTGAAACGGCCGCTCGCTGTTCATTACTGAGAATGAGGTGTACGTACGGTAATAGAAGAGGGCGGAGGAGGGGCGGCGGGAAGGGGGTGTTGGGGGGGTCAGGTTTACACAAGGTGAGGAAGGGGTTTGCATGAGGTAAAGGGTGAGGTTTGTCGCTGAAATGAGTTTACGTGAGGTGGCTAAGGAGGAGTGAATGGGATGCTTGGTGGGGAGACAGATGGACGGATAAATGGGTGAATAGGGAAAGAGAAAGAGAGTAAGTGAAAGTGAGAGAGAGAGAGAGAGAGAGAGAGAGAGAGAGAGAGAGAGAGAGAGAGAGAGAGAGAGAGAGAGAGAGAGAGAGAGAGAGAGAGAGAGAGAGAGAGAAAGGGAGGGGGGGGGACGGATAAATGGATGAATAGGGAAAGAGAAAGAGAGTGAGTGAAAGTGAGTGAGTGAGTGAGTGAGTGAGTGAGAGAGAGAGAGAGAGAGAGAGAGAGAGAGAGAGAGAGAGAGAGAGAGAGAGAGAGAGAGAGAGAGAGAGAGAGAGAGAGAGAGAGAAACAGAGAAAGAGAAAGAGAGTGAGTGAAAGTGAGAGAGCGAGAGAAAGAGAGAGAGAGAGAGAGAAAGAAAGGGAGGGGGGAAGCTAAATAGATTAATTAATTAACCAACTACAAATGAATGAGGGCGTAAATATCCAATCCTTTTTGCTAACGCTCTTCGCCAATACACAAAGCAAATGTTTTCTTCTCTCATACAACATGGCGTTCAAATGAAACAGCTGTGGAAATCATTATCTTCTTCTGGGAAAAAAAAATGCATACATGTTTATATTCTAATCGTATGGGGGCGTTGTGGTGGGTTGTGATTCAATAGGCGATAATCTCCTTAATCTGTCTTTATGTTTTGCAATAGCGGAGTTTAAAAATATAAACCGCAATATGTCTTTTATTAGCACGTCACTTATACAAAAGGATGGGGTTATAGAAACAGGAAACACTCCAGGACCGCAATTCCCTACCAACGTCAAATATCCATTTTGAAAATACAGTAGTTTATATATATATTATATATATATATATATATATATATATATATATATATATATATATATATTATATATATATAAATATATAATATATATATATGTATGTATATATATATATATATATATATATATATATATATATATATATATATATATATATATATATATATATATATTTATATATATATACATACATATACACACAACAAGCCTTCTCCCCCAGGGTAGTCAGAGGGAAAAGATTCCATAAGGACCATGGCTCGGCTCAGCACCAATGAATGCTTACATTAGCCAATTGTGAAAGCCATATTTGAAACAAGTGATTTCTTTCCTAGAAGTTCATAAAACCATACCACCCCTCGACTTTTTTCTCTCTTTACCACCAGAACATTTTTATCAATGGAATCAATTATAAAGCTTTATTGCCATAATCTAATCAGTTGGTTTAAATACTATGGCCAACCGAACCACAATATTTAAAATTAAATTCACAATCATTCATCAATTTTTCAAATGATCCTCATGACAACCTAACAAACCAACATACCAATATAAATATATAAACATTACCCATAAACAAGTCATACACCATAACCTCCTCCTTCCACGAAGGTTAAACGACCAAAAATAGACGCACAATATCTTCATATGAAAGGCGGAAATATCAAATGA
>NW_028234405.1:5934444-5936944 GCF_977035675.1 Penaeus japonicus | reverse complement strand
AATAAATAAATAATCAAATTCCAATAACGTATCTTATGGCAAAAGCATAAGTAAATCATGTTTGTTAATGATGCTTGAAGTGCTGTGCAACGGCATATATTATTTTCTTTATACTTTTAGATCTTATCTATTTTATTTTCATTTTCTTTTCGGACTTTGCTTCCATGCCATATTCATTCATGATCATATGACATTTAAGCTTTTTCTTCTTTAGATCATTATATTTTAACTTCTAAGAGAACACTGGTCTGACTGAAGCCTTTTACACACATAGAACATCACTTCTATGACATTCTAATAATCATTAAAAAATTGGTTAGGTATCTAAATGGTTGCGTTTATTATTTTCTAAACATCGTTCCAATAACATACTGGTATTTTCTATTCTGTTTAATTTCATGATTTATGTCTCTATTATTGCTTACTTCGCGAATGTAAGCGATCATAAACTCTTTATTATCAAAGTAAAGTCTTTTCTTGCCTCAAAAGAATCCGCATATTAAAGGCTGCTTGTAACTGAAACCTAATAAGTCTTTCTAGAACATGTATCATGTTATATGAAACGTGAAATATTCTTTTAAAGACATTCTTTGTCCTTCAAAATGAAATTTGATTGTATTTTATCAAACACATGCGAACATTTTGCTTGCAAATTAATAGCCAGCGATAGAGAAAGAGGGGGAGGAGAGAGGGATGGATTGAGATGGAAAGAAAAAAAAATAGGGCGAGATATATATATAGATAGCGAGAGAGAGAGAGAGAGAGAGAGAGAGAGAGAGAGAGAGAGAGAGAGAGAGAGAGAGAGAGAGAGAGAGAGAGAGAGAGAGAGAGAGAGACAGACAGAAAAAGACAGAAAGAGACAGACAGAGAAAGACAGAAAGAGACAGAGAGATAGTTATGTAAAAGGAGAGAGAGAGAAAGAAGAAGAAGAGAGAGAGAGAGAGATGTAAAAGGACCCCGAGCGAGTGTTTTCCTCTTACCCTAGAAAGATGCTGTCGTGCGAGTGCGAGTGGAAGGCCGGGATGCGGAGCTTGGGCAGCACGATGGTCTTGCCCTTGCGAGTCCTGACGGTGAAGGTGGACGAGAAGTGGAGCTCGGGCGTCGGGTTGTGCGGCGAGAGGATCGTCAGCCCTCGGCTCTCGGGCAGCCCCAGGCACGGAGTCAGGTTCCCGCCCGCGCCCGCGCTCCCGACAGACGACGGGGAGCCCGCCATGTCGTGGAAGGAGGGCACCTTGAGCTCCATGGAGGCGATGATGGAGTTGCGGTCGGGCGTGCGCGTGATCCTCTTGGAGCGGCCGCGGGGGCTGTCGGGGCACCGGAACGACGTGCCGATCAGCTTCGACGACGACTCCGAGTACCGGAAGCTCGATGTCTCGGTCACGGTCACGGCCGTGTTCTCGGGCACGGTCCCGATGCCCATCTTCTGAGACGTCGACGTCCCCTCGTGGAACTTGAACTTGAAGTTCTCGTGGTACTTGAGCCTCGGACTCTCCTGGCTCTTGTAACGCGGGCTGTCGGGGGAGCGGTCCTTAGCCCCGCCCCCCTCGGGCTCCGTGAACTTGACGCTGTGTCTCGGGCTGGCCGTGGTCACAGCCGCGCTGCCCGAGTTGTGCTTGCCCTTGCCCAGGATGCTGATGGGCTCCGTCGACAGCAGCGTCGAGGAGCCGCTGAGGGTGTGCTGCGAGGAGGACGTGTAGACACTGCTGCTGCTACTGCTGCTGCTGCTCCACACCTGGCTCCCGAGGCCGCAGCCGGAGAAGGAGGGCACCCCGCGACCGAAGCCCGAAGGAGGCTCCGTCGGGGCTTTGTGCAGCGAGGGCAAGGAGGCGGAGCACTTCCCCTGTTCATCCTTGCGCGTTTCCATGGCGAGAGTAAAACGGCCTGGAAGTCCCTTCACGCTAATGAACACGACGTTAGCAATTCACTCTCTGTTGCCTGTTTTTTTCTTTCTTTCTTCCTTCCTTTATTTCTTTCTTTTCTACTGATTCAACACGCACTGCTTTTTATTCTTCTGAAAAAAGTGGACGATGAATTTTCCTTACACATAACACTGATAAAAACCAAATGCAAATCGTTACGGGCACTGATTTAACAAAACGAAAAAAAAAAAAAAATACTCTATAGAACCCAAATTCCTCGTTTTCCTAATAATACCAAAGAGAAACAAAGAAATCGAGTAAATCAATGCTAAAAAAGTAAGAACAAAAAAGGGACACATTAGCAAATAAGATACAAATACTCCTCAAAATAATGGAGCGTGCCTAACTAGATAACTAATGGAAAGAAATCCCGTAACTCGCTAAATAACTTGACAATACATTTTCTGAGACACTGTGTATTGCGTCGTATAGTGAGCCTTTCTTTTCTTCGACTTTCCGTGGGGCGTTGTCGGAATTACTTTATTACCCTTCCTGTCCTCCTTTCTTCCTTCCTTCTCTATCTATCTATCTATCTTTATCTCTCCATCTCTCTCTCTTTCTCTATCTATCTATCTCTATCT
>NW_028234405.1:5916944-5926944 GCF_977035675.1 Penaeus japonicus | reverse complement strand
ATCATCCACCAGAAGAACTTCAACATCTCCCTTTTCTGCATCCTGCACATTGCAAACGGAAAACTACGCAACAGACAGTAGTCTCGTGACGAACAAAGACACAAATGAGCTTTAATCAGAGCTTGTTATGACAGTGTGTGGGTCAGCTTGATGTCTCGTCCCGTCTGTTTGTATCTTCTTGTGAACTAGATGTGTGTTTGGGTTGAGGGGGGTGGGGGTGGGGGGTGATGGTGATGTGGATGAGGATTGTGATTGTGATGGTGATGAAGATGAGGATGATGGTGATGGTGAGGAGAATGTGGATGAGGTTGAGGGTGAAGGTGAGGGTGCGGGTGGGGGTGATGATGAGGATGAGGTTGACTAGGATGAGTATGAGACTGAGGACGAAGATGATGATGAGAATATTGATATTGATAATGAAAATGATTATAACAAAAACGCAAAGAATACTACTAATGTCAATAAATATTTCAAATATGAATAGCAATAGTACCTTGATATTTTTGTTTTCAGTTGCTTACGCACTCGTGCACTCAAAATCATACGCATACATAACGGACCATTCACAAAACCATAAAATACAATACAGCACATTCACAAAACTATACAATACAATACAGTACATTCACAAAATCATACAATACAATACAGCACATTCACAAAACCATACAATACAGTATATTCACAAAACCATACAATACAATACGGTACATTCACAAAATCATATACATACATATGCAACTAGACATATGCAAATATACAGAGAAACGTGCATCCGGTAGAGCTATCTAAATGATAATACGGATACATCTGGAAACAACGCATGGACACACACATAGGGAGAAATACACACATGTGCAAACATGGTATACACAGACAAGTACAGTTCCCAAAAGTCACACACAAAAACAAAAACACACAAAAAAACACACACACACACAAGCATACATACACTCGCTTACTTACATAGATACAATCAAACATACAAACAGCTTTTCACTTACACACATACACGCAAACATACAGCCACATATCTACAGAAATACGTCCACAAACAAACGAGCACAAATACTTCCAAAAACACTCTGACATAAATACGCCCACTTCTAAAAATACTACCTTTCTCCTCTTAAAGAAAATGATTTCTGTGTCATAAGAGTTGAACTTCCGCAAGACAAGTTAAGATTTCCGCCCTATTGTCATTTTTTTGCAATTTTACTTGCGCTTTTTATAGACTTTTTATGAGGTTAGACTCCCTGCAACCTGTCTTGTCTTACAACACTTATGGAGGTGTTGTATAATAAACTCGTTGCGAGGAAAATTGCATATTGCAAAGGATTCTCCAAAGAGCAATGACGACGAGGAAGAGTGAGTAAAGATTGATATCAATTAACAGTTTATCATCATTTGGGGGTAATGATGGCCTTATCGAAATGAGAAATAGGAATGAAAATAAGAATGATAACAATGATTAAATAATGGTAATGTTTCTGCTAAAGATGACGAAGATGAAAAGCAGTAGAAGAAGAGCAGAAAAGAAGGAGACTAGAACAGCAATACATACAGCCACATATCTACAGAAATACGTACAACAAAAAACAAACGAGGCAATGATACTTCACAAAAAACACTCAGATGATACAAAATAAACGCAAAAACGTAACACAACTACACAAACCACTATAAATGTCAAGACGAGAGGTGGCGATGTTTACGGAAAAATACCAAACCAACTGACCAAACGAATTGATAGATACACACCACATTAGTCAACGAACAAAACAATACACACTGAACCATCACAAATAACACCAAAACGACCCGGTGACCCGGTAAACATACTAAACAATAACGGACAACATAATCCCGAACCATCACGACCCGACATCAACCGGGCAAAACTGTGGCACACAATCACTAACAAGGTGCGACGACAAGACCCGGTGCCTCGCAATTACACCACGTACAACAACAAATACAATAATACTGTCACGGGAAACGGTTACACATACACCGAACTCCATTCACCTGCAAGGCGATGCGCTTACACGATACAATAGCAGAACAATCCTCATCATCACCCGCGAGACTGTAACTCTAAACAATAAGTTCGAGAAACACCGTCAGTTGCCTAGATCACTACTCAGTAACACCGCGGACACGTCACAAACAAGTCGACAAGACACCAACAAAACCAAAAGTCGTACAGTAAAACCACTTACACCACGGACGGATACACACACACGAGACGATACATACACTCGTCACGCTCACATAACTACAATCAAACATACAAATTCCCCACTTCCCTACACTAAGACACGCCTACAGAAATGTAGTCCGGCCCGAAAATACCCCGACAAACCAAACGGACTAAAAACATACTTCTACCCCACCTCTCTCCTTAAACCTTTTTATTTTCTTGTGTCCAAAAGAATTGAACTTAGTTCGCAAGACAAGTTAAGATTTCACGCCACTATTGTCATTTTTTTTATTTTTAATTCTCGCATTTTACTTTTTTTGCAATTTTACTTTTTTATGAGGTAACTCCCTGTAACCCTTGTTGTCGTACAACCTTATGGAGAGGTGTATAATATACTCGTTGCGTTGCGAGGAAATTGCATATTGCAAAGGATTCTCCAAAGAGCAATGACGACGAGGAAGAGTGAGTAAAGATTGATATCAATTAACAGTTTATCATCATTTTTGGGGGGGGGTAATGCCCTTATTGAAAAGATAAGAAGGAATGAAAATACAATGATAGATATGATTAAATAATGGAAAAGGTTACTGCTATAGCTGTGACGAATAAAAAAGCAGTAGAAGAAGAAGAAGGATAATAATAATAATAATAATAAAGATAATAATAATATAATAATAATAATTATTATTATTATGACAATATAATAATAATAACAATGTAATATAATAATAATAGTAATAATACTAAGAAGAATGATAATGATAATAAGACGAAGAAGAAGGCTAATAATAACAATAATAATAATGATAACAAGACGAAGAAAAAGAAGAAATAGGAGAAGGAGTAGAAGAAGAAGAAGAAGTAGCGGAAGACAGAATATGGTTAACACGAAGAAGAAGGAGAAGAATAAGAAGACGTAGAAGAATGTGGTTAACGCGAAGAACACAAATAAATACCACAACATACGTTCATAATTGCCTTGGTTTCCGTGAATGACCTTGACCTTCCACACTTGCAACTGCGCCTCCCTCCCCCCCCCCCATTCCACCCAATAATGAATATCTTATTCAGAATCAATAGCAGTTCAAGGCATATATATATGTGGCGTAACGTTTATATTATGTATTTAATTTTCACATTTTGACAGGCCTGTTCTTAAAAAACGGTCTGTTATGAAAGCAGAAACCTCTATCATAATTTTGGGTATTGTTAATGCTCTTAAATTAATCATCTTTTCAGTAACTCAATACGTGAAAGATAAGTTTCATAAAGTTACTTTTTTTAGGCTTGGAATTTTGCTTATAAATAATATCACTCTTTGAAATTCCTCTCTTGTCTTCCTTGAGTCGTCAGTCTTATCCTTGATCTTGGTTTGTCCACAAGTTTTTTTTTTTTTTTTTTTTTTTTAACTCCCGAACGTAATGCGAATTCCTATTCTTTCTTCTAAGTTTCGTTCTTTCTATCTTATTCCTCTCCTTCTTCCTCTTCTTCAAAGTGTGTTTCTCATCTTTTTTTTATCATTATCTGTTATTGTTCTTGTTTCTCTTTCTTTCTTCACTCCTTCCTTTTCCCATTCTGTCTCTCTTCAGTTTCCTTCCATGTCTTCTTCCTGTCTTCTCGTTTCTTTTCGCTCTTCCCTCAGACTTCAGTAATTATATAATCCCTTTATCTCTAAACCCAGTGATACCGGTCTTGCAGTCTCCCATGGACACTGGATTTCCACATTTCAACATTTTCAATAATGAATGAATGATTTTTTTTTTTTTTTTTTTTTGGGGGGGGTTGACGTTGCTTCCTCCCTTCTGCTAAACAGCGGAGTGATTTGCGATTCTCTCACTCTCGTGACCTCGGTTATTTTTTTCTATTGTATTTTCCCTTGCTGCACAATTCTCAGATCTCTACCTGTCTACCTCTCCCTCTCCCTCTCCCTCTCTCCCTCTCTCTCTCTCTCCCTCCCTCCCTCTCTCTCCCTCTCTCTCTCTCTCTCCCCCTTTCTCTCCCTCTCTCTCGCGCCCTCGTTCTCGCTCTGGCTCTCTCTCGCTCTCTCCTCTTCTGTCTCTTCAACAGGTGTCCGTTCCCATAACCAGCCTCCCTCCCGACACAGCTGCCCCGAAGCTAAAACACCTGTGGCTCTGTACACTGCGCTCTGGACTCGCAAAACTCTAGTCTCAGCTGAACTAAACGTGCTGTCTGCTCTCGTCTGCCTTTGATGAAATGGTGAAGAAGATGAACTGACGATGCCCATGGTTGGTGCTGGGCCTTTCCCTCTCTCGTTCTTTCTATAGTCTGATCAAATATATATATATTTTTTTACATTCTTGCTTTTATTTTAATTTTCTTATCTCTTTTCATTCATTTCAGACTAAAACTTTGTACCTGTTTACATGTCTATCTAGTTATATCTCTGTCTGTCTATCAAATTGTGCCCATCTTTGTGCTTGTATGTGTTTGTGTGTGTGTGTGTGTGTGCGTAGATATATGCATGTTTGCGTCCATTCTAAATATTACCAGTCCATTTCCGTATTTATGCACCTGCAATTAACTGCAACGTATTTCCCACGGCTCAGATGTTATAAGATGATTTGCAAATATGGAGCATCACAATGACAAGTAAAACCACCATGCAACCTTCGTCAAAAACAGGCAAAACACACATTCCCAACACTTCACTTCATTACTGCATAAGGTCATGACCTTTGCGATCGTTCTCAATCACGAATGTCAAGAAAAAGGAAGAAGAAGAGAGAGACAGAAGAGACATTTCGAAAGATTTGCTATGACTCCGTCATGGCAAAGTGCCACACAGAAGCAAACTCTTGCATTAGGAAGACACGTCACTGGATCTTGCTCTTGCAACATAACCTCAATAAAGCAATTAGTGTACGCATAGATCGTACTATTACACTTATCTTCATTATAGCTATTCTTTATCTTCCTTATCCTTCCCATCATCATTACCATTCATAGCATCATTACCATTCATATCATCATTGCCATTCATATCATCATTAACATTCTCACTAGTTATCTCTCTTATCTTTATCCTTATCTCTCACTCACATTCATTCGTTTCTTCTTTCTTCGTATGTTATCTTTACTAACTTCATACCCACACCACCCCCACCCTCCTATCATGTCACTTTCTCTCAGTTCTCATCTCAACTCACTTCACACACGTCCGATATTCTCAGATGATATGTTTGTTGAGCTAAAGGCGTGTCTTTATCAGCGTTTAATTGCATTGCATGGAGGACCAACAGGAATTGCAAATTGCAACTTGTCTTGTTTGCGCTTTTGAGGTCGTGTGACTTTCCTTTCTCCTGTCTTTCCTTCAATCCCTTTTCCTTCATTTCATTTTCTTTCTTCTCCTGTTTCTTTACTTTTTTCCATCTTTTCCGATGTTATTATCATTATCATTATTATCAACATCATCATTATTTTCATTATTATTATCATCATCATTATTTTTTCATTATCATTAGCATTGCTATCATTGTCATCATTATTATTTTTAGTATTATTATCATTATCATCATCATTATGATTACTATCGTCATCACCATCATCATCATCATTATTACTATTATCATCACCATCATTATTACGACTATTTTTTTCATTGCTCTTTTTTCCTTTCCTTCCCTCATTCCATCCTTCTTTTTCCCCTTGGCTCTCTTCCCTATACCCCCTTTTCTTCAGTCCCTCCCTTTCTCCCTTTTTCCTCCGTCCCTCCCTTTCTTCCTCTCATTTATCTTCCCTTCCTTCTCATCTTTCTCCCTTCTGCCCTCTTGCCCTTCCGCATATCCTCGCTCCCTCTATTCCTTCCTTCTCCTTCCTTCCATCCATATTCCCTCCCTCCCTTCATTCTATTCTCCCTCATTCCTTCCTGTCTCTTTCCTTGTTATCTTCCTCCTATCCTCCGTTACTCCTATTCTCTATCCTCCCCTTTATCCTTCTTTCCCTTCTCTCTTCCTCCTATCCTCCATTTCTCCTGTTCTCCTTCCTTCGTTTCCTTCTTCTTTGTTATTTCCCCCCACTTCCTTACTCCTCCTTCTCCTCCATCCCTTCCTTTCTCCCTTTCTCTTATCCTCCTTCCATCCATCCCTTCCTTCCTTCCCTCTATCCTAAGCTCCTTCTATCCTCTCTCCTTCCTTTCCTTCCATCCCGATGAACTGGGCAACAGACTCCCACACACACGGATGGATATCAAACTTCGATAGCAGTTTAATTTACATCACATACTCGATGCTGTTGAATCTCCCCTCCTCCCTCCCCCTCTTCCCCCTTCCCCTCCCTCTCGTCTCCTCATCCTCCTCTTCCTCCCTCTAGCATCTCTTACTGAAGTTCATAGATATTCATAGTGTTGTCATTTTCACTTGACAGTCGAAGTGATGTCACTATCATCATCATCATCATTATCATCCTCACAAATCTCGTTCTCCTCTTTCTCCTTCTCCTTCTCCTCCTCCTCTTCTTCTTCATCATTATCATCATCATCATCACAACAATCATTATAATCAAACGAAAATACGGACAGACAGACAAAGCGAAACTATACACACACACTATCACAAACAGACAGGCAATTTCCAACCCTAATTAAGCGCATGAAATATCTAGTACACATGCACTGTACCTACGTAGAGGTAAGTAACCAAAGAACCCGATACACCACTATACCAATACACCATCACTGTTTCTCTCCCGACCGAGAAGGAACATGTATATCGCTTTAATAATTCATACGGGATTTCACTGTGTTCTCTTCACTATTCTTTAACATATTCACAATAGTAGGAGGTGAATGAATGATAGCATGTTATTCATTTTACTACTATTTTCATCATTATTATCATAATATTCTTCTTCATTATTATATGATTCTCTTCTTTTTTTTCTTTTCTTTTTTCTTCTTCTTAATAAGATATCAATCTTTCATGTCTTATATGTCTTGCCCTTTTCCCTTTTCAATTTTTTTTTTCTTTTTCAGATGAATCGACAGTTAAGACTGTTATGCGTTATTTTCCAATATCAGGTAAGCCATTGTCACTGCTCATATAAAGTCCATATTTAAAACAATGTATTTGATGTACACTATTTTCAGGGTGGTGTATGTTTATAGAGAGACAAGTATTAATAGTAATAATAATCATTATGAAAATTATATTGATAATAAAAGTCCTAGTGATAATAATAAACTAAAAATATTGATAATATTAGTGATAATAATAATAACAATATTTTTTTGCAAATAATAACAACAATGATGATAACAATAATGGTAAGAATACTGTAATAATAATAATAATAATGATAAAAATATCATAACGATAATAAAGATAATATGATGATAATAAGATAATACGATGATAATATCGATATTGATAATAATATAATTACTATGATAACAATAATGATAATGTGAATAATGATAATAATGTAAATAATAATAATAACATTGCTAACGCTAACAATAATAAAATTCATAATGATAAAAATAATCATAATAACAATGATAATAATAACAAAATGATGATGATGATAATAATAATAATGACAACCATAGTGATAACAAAAAATAAAAATAATAATAATAATAAACTTCATAATAATATAATGATAATAACAATAATAATAATAACGAGAATGATATTAATAACAATAGTAATAACAACAAAAATGAAAATAAAAATAATAATAACAAGAATAGCAAGAACAACAAGGACAACAAGAACAACCATCATAGCATCAATCACAACAATCCATAATCCACTACTTTTTAGTCTAGAAGAAAAAAATAATATGATAACAGGACACACTCCTGAGAGAAGAAAAAAAGAAATCTTCAAAACAAACCAACCCCGATTTCTTTCCTCCCTCTTCAAGAACGCCGGTGGGAGGGGCGGGGGGGAGGAGAGAGAACAATGATTTTCTATATCTTTACGTGTTTCTCTCTTTCCTTTCTTTTCTTCTTTTCTTTCTGTAACACGACACGACAACGAAATCACTACGACCACCACCAGCAGCGGGACGGCACACCTAGGCGGCGCGCGGCCCGGGCACACACTGATGAGCGGAGAAGGTCAGAGTGCTGGCGAACCGACTCAGTCAATGGCGGAGGAAGGAGGGAGGCTGGGGGGGGAGGGAGAGGGATGGGTAGGGTGAGAGAGAGAGGGAGAGGGATGGGTAGGGTGAGGGGGGGAGAGGGAGAGGGATGGGTAGGGTGAGAGAGAGAGGGAGAGGGAGAGGGAGGGGAGGGAGGGGAGGGAGGGAGAGGGGTGGGGGGGGGGAGAGAGAGAGGGAGGGGAGAGGGAGAGAGAGAGGAGAGGAGGGAGGGAGGAGAGGGAGGGAGAGGGAGGGAGAGGGAGGGAGGGAGGGAGAGGGATGGGTAGGGTGGGGAGATGGGTGAGTGAGTAAGAGAGAGAGAGAGGGAAGGAGGAGAGAGAGGGAGAGGGATGAGTTGGGTGGGAGAGAGAGAGGGAGAGGGATGGGGAGGTGGGTGAGTGAGTAAGAGAGTGAGAGAAGGAGTGGAGAGAGGGAGAGGGATGAGTTGGGTGGGGGAGAGAGAGGGAAAGGGATGGGTAGGTGGGGAGATGGGTGAGTGAGAGAGAGAGAGAGAGAGAGAGAGAGAGAGAGAGAGAGAGAGAGAGAGAGAGAGAGAGAGAGGGGGGGGGGGAGAGAGGGAGAGGGGTGAGTTGGGTGAGGGAGAGAGAGGGAGGGAGGGAAGAGAGGGAGAGAGATGAGTAGGGTGGGGAAGTGAGTGAGTGAGTAAGAGAGAGAGAGAAGGAGGGAGGGGAGAGAGGGAGAGGGATGAGTTGGGTGGGGGAGAGAGAGGGAGAGGGAAAGGGATAGTGAGAAGACGGAAAGTGGAAGAAAACATATAGGAGGGGGGAAGGGATGAGGAGGATGGAGAGGGAGGAGAGAGGAAAGGATATGAGGAGGAAGAAGGGGGCTGGGGGAGCAGGATAGATGGAGATCGGAGAGAGCGGAAGAGGGAAAGGAATGAGGAAGGAGGGGAAGAAGGATAAGGGAGAATATAGGAGAGGAAAGAAAGAAAGAAAGAGAGAGAAAAAAGGGCGATGGAAGGGAGGGAGAGGCATGGAAAGAAATGACTGAGGAACATGAAAGAGGAGAAAGGAGGTAACGAAGGAGATAAAAGAAAAAGAGAGAAAGAAAAGCAGGGAGAGTAGAAAGAGCGATAACAGAGTTATTGTGAAGAGTGGGAGGAGGAGGAGAGGAAGGGGGGAAAGTGAGGGAGGGGAAGGTGTGTGAGTTTAGCGATGTTGTGGGCGATTTCGAGCTGCAGAATGAGTGTTTGTGACAGGTGTTAGTTGGTGTTGTTGTCCTTTGCTGGCTAGCCTGACTCAGTTCAGTTGTACTGCCTGGGTGTGGGTGTACTTCAAACGCACTCTCAGCGTACTTATTATATGGAATTGATTACAAAACACCAAGCTTTAATATGGGTGTGTTATATGTAATGATTTATATTGACCAATAACTTGTCTATTAAAACAAGAATAAACCCAATGAGATTTTTTGACACTCACGCACGTGTCAGAATAAATCTACAACACAATCGAACAACACTGTGTTGACATTAAAATCAAAACGTGCTGCAGCTTTGCACAGTGTTGGATCGAATCGCGTCTGAAGTGCAACTCCGCCTCAAAGAATGTTTATGTGGGCGATAATCAATACGAATAAATATGTATATCTTATTTATATGATATTCAACCCCCGTACACGTTGAATGCGTAGAAAGAGATAGTGGGAGTGAGAAAGAGAGAGTGGGAGTGA
>NW_028234405.1:5906944-5909444 GCF_977035675.1 Penaeus japonicus | reverse complement strand
ATATAGTATACACACATATAAATATGCATACAGACCTATGTATATATCATTCGTAAACAGACAGACATATACATAAAGTCACATATACATACGTCTCTCTCTCTCTCTCTCTCTCTCTCTCTCTCTCTCTCTCTCTCTCTCTCTCTCTCTCTCTCTCTCTCTCTCTCTCTCTCTTTCTCTCTCTCTCTCACTCATTCTGTCTCTCTCACTCTCTCTCGCTCTCTCCCTCTCTCTCTATTTACTTGCCTAAAGGTGATCTAACAGTTTTTTTTTTTTTGCTCTTTAATTATTCGCTTTCATCATATCAGAAAAATGTCATGTTATGCAGTATTAGAATCTGCATCTCATATGCATAAATCTAATATGCAAAAACAATATCACAGAAAATTCATTAACATGGAATGAAAGAAAAAGTGAACATGAAATGAATAAACAGAAATGAATAAATAAAGACAGGGAAGCATTCGAATAAACATTCTGATAAATGCACAGGTAGATAAATGATTATGCGAAGAAACGAGTGCATAAAAGAAAACAGAATGAAAAAAGGACATCTATAAAACATAAAATAACAAACAAAAGGATACGCGAATAAAATTAATACTAAAACAAATACATGTTGACCGAATAAAACAAGGAAATGATGATCAGTCATAATAATTATAATTATGATAAAATTAACAATGATAACAACAATACTAATGCCTCTACTACCAACAATACTGCTATTACAACTACTAACAATAATGGTAACTAAGATAGTAGTAACAATTACATAAGAATAACAACAATAATCATAATAACGAGCCTTCTAATTATGACACCAATGGTAACGCTAATAATAATCATAATAATTATAACCAACAGCATCACAATAATCATAATCATAGCAATAGTATTCAATAAATCAAGAAGGCTAAAGAAGGTTAGGAACCACAACCCTTGTAGTTGACATCAGTCACAGTAACCTTCACCCGTTATTCTTTAAGGGAAGTGACAGCCGAAAAACATTATAACTCTGCAGAGGTCCAATAAGAGTTACTTGTGTTAATTAGAAAACTTCCTTAGACTTTTCCTTCGGTCTAGATGATTTCCCTTCTTAAAAGACTTCGTTGGTGTCGTACCTTGGTTTAAAGTCAAAGGATGTGGACGTAGAATGCATTGGTGGATTTTTTTTATTGGCCGCAATTTCGCGTTGTTGGAAAAGGAGGGACTTCTGTAATATTTCCATTTCTCTTAGGAAGTGTTGTTTGTATATCAAGAAGTGCCTATGCAGACATCTTTGTTCGTTAAAAAGGCTAAAAGAACGTATCTTTTTTTTTTTTCTTCTTCTTCTTTTTCCATTTTTTTAGAACCACTGCATTACATGAGAATCTAATCGTAAACAAGATAAAAATTAAAATAACCTATAACAACACAAATTCAAAACGAAGTCAATCAAAACAGAAAGTGGCAAAATGAGAATAAAACCAGAAACACCGGCCGTGAAGAGAGGAGGGGAGGGGGGTAGGGGGGGGGGTAGAACTGACATCACCAGATTTTGGCAAAGTCTCTCCCTTCACCACACACGAGTCATTAGTGCCAGGGTGCAGTATAACTTACAGATCGTGGCGTCAAGTGCCATAGAGTGGTGCTTGTGCCAGAAAGCAAATGGAAAATAGTATGTGAAGGTGCTCAGACGAGAAATATCACTCAGTTTGGTGGTTAAAGCATGTTGAATAGCTGCATTTTTTCTTAGTAAACTGTATAATATGCATTAGGGCATACATACGCAAATTAGATTACTTAGGAATAAGGCGATGATGATAATGGAAAAATAAAGTGTTAAAGAAAAAAAAAAATCATAATTGTCATAAAGAAATCATGCAGGATAAAAACACGAGTATATCATATAAATGTATATATATATGTATATATATATATATATATATATATATATATATATATATATATTATATATATATATATATTATAAAATATATAATATATATATTATATATATATATATATATATATATGTATATATAATATATATATATTATATAATATATATATATATAATATATATATATATGGTATTGATAAGGAAAACATGAATGATAAGAAAAATGTCAATGGAAATGAGTTTTTAATGATAATAATAATTACCCCTCTCAACAACGATTAATATACTTCTACCGATAATGAAAATGATAATAATAATAATAAGGATTAGAAGGATAACAATAACAATGCTAATAATGATGATGATGATGATGATAATAATAATAATAATAATAATTATTATTATTATCATTGTTATTATTATTATTATAACATTAATAATGACAATAACAACAACAATGAGCAAGAATAAGAATAAGAACAATCACAATAACAATGATAACAACAACAGTCGTAATAATAATGTTAGTAAAAGTATAAAGAAAATAATTGTGACAATAATAAAAACACATTAAGAATAATGAAAATGCATATAACAACTACACCTTAAACTAAA
>NW_028234405.1:5854444-5856944 GCF_977035675.1 Penaeus japonicus | reverse complement strand
TGAAATATCCACGTATAACTATATATATTAGATATATATTATATATATATATGTATATATATATTTATTATATAAATATATATAGATATCCACGTATAAAATATATTATATAATATATAATATATAAAATATTATATATATATTATATATATATATATAGCATATATATGCAATAAAGCATATAATGCATATATATATACATAAAATAAAATATATATCTATATATAAATATTAAATATATAGATATAATTATCTATATATATATATGCATATATATACATATATCATCATATATATGCATAATATATATATTTATATATATATATATATATATATAATAATATATACATATATATCAGAATATAACATATATATATAATTACATATATATATATATCATAATAATATATATAAAATATCTAAATCTATATGCATACTAATATACATATAAATATATAACAAATAATATATTTATACTATAAATATATATTATATCCATAAATATATATATATAAGCATCAAATATATACATATATATATATATATTATATATATATATATATAAACATATGCCTAATATACATATGCATATAAACTTACATATAAATATATAACATTTATATATAAATAAATATATACAAACATAAAATACAATATCTATATTATATATATATATATATATATATATATAATATATATAAAATTAATATACATATATATATATATTAAACATTCATATGTGGTCTACCATATCAATTATATATCTATATATATATATACACACACACACACACATAATATATATATATGTGTATATATATAATATATATATATATATATATATATATAATACATAATGTATATATATAAATTATATATATATATAAATATATATAAATATTTATATCACATCCAATATATATACCTATATCTACGTATATCTCATAAATGCATATTAAATAAATGCATATACAAACTTATATAAATCTATATATATATATATAACAATAATATAATATATTAATAATATATATATAATATATATTATAAACATATAAAATATAGATTATATAAAAATATATATATATATATACCCAATATATATATATCTATCTATACAATATAGTAAATATATATATACTATATATATATAAAATATATATAATATATATATATATATTATAAATCAATTAATATATATATATATACGTAAAAATGACATATAAGAGAAATATATATCTCTATATATAATATAAATATATAAATATATATATATATATAATCTATAATATATACGTATAATTACATATATGTGTATATATATATATATATTAATCTATATCTTATATCTATCTATATATCTATAACTAAAAATATATATATATATCTAATATTTATATATAACTATATATAAATAAAGATATAAAACACGTATATATACATATAATGTGTAATATAATCTATAGTATAATATATATATATATATATATATATATACTATATACTATAACCATATATATAAAATAACTATATAAATATATATAACTATATCATATAATATATAACTATATATTAATACGTAATAAAACATATATGCATCTAAATCTAATCATTTACATACATAAATATCTACACTACATATATCTCTATCTATCCCTCTATCACTAAATATCTATATAATATCATACAACTAAGCAATATACAATAAATCTATATATTCAAATACAACCAAATTTATAATATAAAATTCATAAACTTTCTATATCTATCTCAATCACTAAACTCTACCTCTATATAACTAAATTATCTATATATCATATAAATATATATCTCTCCATCCTATAATAACTATTCTACTATATATATCTCATAAAATATATATGAAAATATATACATCTATATACATAATTATATATATCTAAATCAAAAAATCTATCTATATACCTATATCATAAAAAACATTCTAAATAACAACGTATATATACATATTAACTTCGAATCTCTCTAACACAATATCAATATATATATATATATATACTCAAAAAAACGCTATCTACTTCACTCTCCATAAAATCATTATAAAATAAATCCATTAACATCCATCTTCTATAAATAACTAAAATCAATCCTCATACTATCACACTAATAAATCATCAAAATTCATACATAATATATAATCATATCAACATACCTAACTAAAACTATATCTATATCTAAAACTCTAATAAATATCTCAAACACACTAACTTGTCAGACACTATAATCAATCACTCTATCATCAATCACTCTCTCAATCACACAAAATCACTCTATACCTAAATAACCATCTAAATTCTAACATCACACTGTCATCTATAATTCTATCTAATCTAACTCACAATATCAAACAAAAATAACTCACCCTCTATCTCAAAATCTCTACGTAACACTATATATCAAAAAATTAATAACTCAATATCATGCTTATATGTATGAATGTCATGTTATTGAATGTATCTAA
>NW_028234405.1:5844444-5846944 GCF_977035675.1 Penaeus japonicus | reverse complement strand
CACATACACATTGTATTATACACACACACAACCCACCTATACTTATATAATTTATCACACTCACTAAAACAACACACAGTTAGTTATTGAGATTTATAGATTTATATATAGAGATATGGAGGTAATTAATGTTATTTTATTGTTTTTTTGTTATATATAGAGTTGACACCACTCACACACACCCACAACACACACACACAATCACATATATAATATATATATATATAGTAGGCATTATAAATATATATATTATTTCTAAAATTATTTATGGTATATAGGTAAATATATAGATACAACACACACACCACATACACACACACATCACACACAGATATAGATATATAAACTATATATATATATATTTTGTCATGATATATGTATATGATCGATTTCTTCAACTACGAATTTGTTTACAAAATGAAAGTGTTTGATTGTCGTGATACGCAATTAGACATACAAAACATGATAAGTATTGTCGGTACAGGCTTAACTGACCGTCCATTTTAGGTCTGACAATTATAATAACCGTGTAGGTGGAAGGGGTGTGGGGCTAGGAGAGGTGGGGAGTGGAAGGAGTTTTTGGGGGGAGAGGGGGAGTATTATATAGTGGGGGTGGTGGAAGTAGATGAGGGAGGGAAGAGTGGGTGGAGGGAGGAAGGGGAAAGGGAGGGGATGTTGGGGATCAAGGAGTGGATGGTGGTAGGGAGTAGGGAAGGGGAGGGGGGGATGGACCACCTCTGAACCACCAATCACAATTAAGGGAGGCATGGGCGGGGCTGACTCTCCCTGTATGTTACATTCGCTCTCTAATGGATGTGCATAATCTGTGGCTGAGCTGAGAATAGTCTAGGCTAACCAAGGTCATTTTAGGTTACTTTTTTTTTTTTTTTTTGTATTCTTCCAATTTATTCCTCATTTGTTAATGCATTATTGTAGAGCCTCTTCATGGAAGAGGTGGTGTTTATGAGTAATAAATATGCAGGAATGTGGACGAAAACAAAGAGAGAGAGTGAGAGAGAGAGAGAGAGAGAGAGAGAGAGAGAGAGAGAGAGAGAGAGAGAGAGAGAGAGAGAGAGAGAGAGAGAGAGAGAGAGAGAGAGAGAGAAACGTCATTATCATATATTTCACATATATGTCAACCATCAACCAATCACCTATAACTTAACTATTCAGTTTATACGATTTTCCTCCTCTTCTTATTCATATTAAATCAAATTTTATTTATTGACGAAGGTTCTATTGTCTAAATCATCCAGTCCCAATAATTATAACACTATGGGCACAACATCAGTACAAGCATCACTTTTGATAAATCCCTTCCGAAATTCACTTTAAGACTATAATAAGGCCTATTGTGAGGGCGAAAGATCAATCGTTCAAAGATCTCATAACAGAGGTTTCCAACACCCTCGTTTCGTGATCCAAAGAAAGTCGCATACTTATGGTCAATGATCAAAGAAGGGTTAGCAAATGATCAGTAAGAAAAAGAGAAGTAATGAGTTTTATATAGAGGTAAGAGAAAAGCTTTTTCCTGTCTTTGCGTATCACACTAGTGAAATATATATTCATATAAGATTAATTTATGTGTATATGTAATATAATTAAATAAATATAATATATATATATATTCATATATATTTATATGATCAGATTTATTTCAACTACGAAATTTGATGACAAAATGAAAGTGTATGATGTCGTGAACAGCAATTAGACATACACGAAACATGAGAAGTAATTTCGGAACATGCAATACTGACGTCATTAAATTTCTGACCAATTATAATAACGTGTAGTTGGATGGGTGTGGGTGCTAGGAGGGAGTTGGGGAGGTGAAGGGGAGGATTGGGGGGAGGGGGAGATAAAGAGGTGGGTGTGGGTGGAAGATAGAAGAGGGGAGGTGAAGAGGAGGGTGGAGGGGAAGGGAGAGGGGTAAAGGGGAGGGGGATGTTGGGGAGTCAAGGATGGAGTGTTGGGTAGGGGATAGGGGGAGGGGGGAGGGGGGAAGACACCTGATCCCACCAATCACAATTAAGGGAGGCATGGGCGGGGCTGACTCTCCCTGCATGTTACACTCGCTCTCTAATGGATGTGCATAATCTGTGGCTGAGCTGAGAATAGTCTAGGCTAACCAAGGTCATTTTAGGTTACTTTTTTTTTTTTTTTTTTTTTTGTATTCCAATTTATTTTTCATTTGTTAATGCATTATTGTAGAGCCTCTTCATGGAAGAGGTGGTGTTTATGAATAATAAATATGCAGGATTGTGGACGAAAACAAACAAAGAGAGAGAGAGAGAGAGAGAGAGAGAGAGAGAGAGAGAGAGAGAGAGAGAGAGAGAGAGAGAGAGAGAGAGAGAGAGAAACGTCATTATCATATATTTCACATATATGTCAACCATCAACCAATCACCCTATACTACTATTCATGTTTACGATTTTCCTCTTCATATTCATTATATCTTGATTTTATTGACGAATTTACAATTGTACATATCATTCC
>NW_028234405.1:5816944-5819444 GCF_977035675.1 Penaeus japonicus | reverse complement strand
TCTCGCATCAGGAACAAGGTGGAGACGGATCCTCAACTCTCGTAGTCTCAAGTATAGGATGCTGAGATGCTGAGATGATGGGGGTAGGAGGTGGGCGGGGTGGGGGTGGGGATGGAGAGGAGGGGTAACGGATAATGGAATTACGCAGAAGAATGAGGGGAAGGAGACGGGTGATAATGAGGAAGCTCAGGAAGGATGAGGGGATGGCGAAGGTGGATAATGAGGTAGAGTGGGAAGAGGGAAAGGGATGGAGGAAGTGAGAGAATAAGAGAGAAAGAGGTGGAAAGGAGGGAAAGAAAGAAGGCTAATAATGGAATTAGGCATAGGGATGAGAGGAAGGAGTGGGATGAAAATGAGCGATTGGAGGAAGAATGAGGAAAGAGAGGAGGAATTGGCAGGCTGGGGAGAGAGAAAGATGGAATGGAGGAGGAAGGTAGGGAATAATAGAATTATGTAGAGGGATGGTGGAAGGAGTGGGGTGAAAATGAGGAAGAGGAGGAAGAGAGAGAGAGCGACGGAGGAAGGGAGATAATGAGGAGAGAGATCCAAAGGAGGAAGAGGAGGAGAAAAAACGAAGAGGAAAAGGAGAGAGATTATAATGAGGAAGAGACGGGAAAAATAAAGACATAAAA
Source organism: Penaeus japonicus (assembly GCF_977035675.1). NCBI lineage: Eukaryota > Metazoa > Arthropoda > Malacostraca > Decapoda > Penaeidae > Penaeus > Penaeus japonicus. The sequence goes on along the minus strand of NW_028234405.1, from coordinate 5,818,812 downwards.
ATATATAGGAAGTTGAATGACGAGGAGAGAGAGAGAGAGACGGAAAACAGGAGGAGGAGGGAGAGGAAGGAGATGAATAATGAGGAAGAGGTGAAATGATAAGAAGAAAGAGAGAGATGGGAAGATAGAGGGAGGATAAGAAGGAAGATATAGAAGAAAGACTGGAAGAGATGAGAATAAGGATGAAAGAGAGAGAAAGAGAGAGAGAGAGAGAGAGAGAGAGAGAGAGAGAGAGAGAGAGAGAGAGAGAGAGAGAGAGAGAGAGAGAGAGAGAAAGAAAATACTTTGATGACGAAGAACACGAAGAGAGATAAAAAGATAGGGTAAAGGAAAGGAATTAATTGAGTCACGTAGACGAAACAAGGGGGAAGGAGAGTAATGGTATAGAGATGATGATGAGTGATGATAATGGGGAAGAGGTGGAACGATAAAGAAAGATGGAATGGAGAAGGAAGTAACGGAATTATGTAGGGAAAGGGGAAGGGGAGTAGATAATGAAGGAGAGGATAAAGAAGAGAGAGAGAGAGAGAGAGAGAAGTGGTTGGGAGGGAGGAAAGGAGGGAGAAATTGAGAGAGAGAGATAGAGAGATATACAGAGAGAGAGATAGAGAGACAGACAGATAGACAAAAAGACAGAAAAACAGACAGACACGGAAGGGTTTGTAATCGAATCGATCGAAATTAATAACAAGGAATCGGAGGCAAGACAAATGAGAATAAAGTGAAAAGAAACACGAATGAGACAGAAAGAGATGGCAAAGATTTTTTGAAATAATAATGAAATGATGTCAAAAAAGTAATAATGGCACAAACAAAAACAAAAAAGTAGGAAAGAGAATAAGTAACATTGGCAAAGACAACTATGAAAATGATGGCAAAGACAAAAATAATTAAAGAATGAAAATATTAATATCAATCAAAGTGAATGAACGTAAAGGTAGAGAGAGACGGGGAGGTTGATAGGGAGCGAAAAAAAAAGAATAATAAAGAAAGGACAATGTCGAGAAAGAAGGAAAAGGGGGATACAAGGAATAAGATAATAAAGGAAGAAGGGAAGATAATATAAGGACAAAATATCATGACAAAAGGAAAACAAAGAATAGTAACAAAAACAGGATAATGATGATGGTAAAAATAATGATAATGATGATAATATTAATAATGGTGAATATAATGATGATAATAATAATGATGAAAATAATGATGATGATAATGATATCAATGAGGAATATAATGGTGATAATGATGATAATGAAAATGATGATGATAATAATAGTAACAATTACAATAGCAGTGAGAACAATAACAATAACAATGATAACAATAATAACAGTGACAATAAAAGACTGAAGAAAGCAAAGACGAAAAACAAAAAGACAAGATCGAAACAAAGAGAGAAAAATAATCTCAAAATTTCCCGATATCAAAAGACGAGAAACTTCTTACAGGAATTTACTTTCGATGCTTTGTCACAGAACTATTTATCATAGAACAATCTTTTCCTTTTAGTTGAAGATCTTTCGAGAGAATCTTAAGGAGTTAGATTTAGTTTCGTCAATGTTAGAGTTTTGACGTTTTGTTGTTGTCGGATTTTAAAAACTATTTTTGTCGTTACTGAGATCATAATCATGATTACTATCCCCCTCTTGTTCGTCACCATCATCTTCATCTTCATCATCATTATTATCATTATATCATCATCATAATCATCATCATCCTTTCCATCACCATCTTCATCTTCATTATCATTATCATCATAATTTCCATCCCCATCACATTCAGTACACCTTTTCAATAGAAAAAAAAGTAATCCAATAACTTCATATAAATCTCTCAGTCTGAAAATCAAGAAGATTATAAACACATTC
>NW_028234405.1:5776944-5779444 GCF_977035675.1 Penaeus japonicus | reverse complement strand
TGTATTATCATATTCAAATCTTTATAATTTTCTTTCGATATTTTATGTTATTTTATTTTATTTTATGCTATCTATTTATTTTATTTTTATTTCTTTTTCGGGTGGGGGGGTCAATTATAAATCACTAAAATATGATATACAGATAAACAATAAAACATGTACGCCTTTGAGTGTGTACGTGCCTGTAAAAGGAAATGATAAAATTCTCTTTATGCTCAGCAAACCTCCAAATAGCATTTATAGTAGAGCAACCAACCATCAAAATGCAACGGTAGTGTTTTACAGAGATACCGATTTCCTTTGGGGAGGAAGAGTCACCGTTTTGAAGCTGTGAGTTGATTAGCATTGAAGTAATGTATTCTCTGTCTCTGTCTCTGTCTCTGTCTTCCTCTCTCTCTCCCTCTCTCTCTCCCTCTCTCCCTCTCTCTCTCCCTCTCTCCCTTTCTCTTTCCCTCTCCCTCCCCCTATCTCTCTCCCTCTCTCTATCTCCCTCCCTCTCCCTCTCCCTCTCCCCTTCCCTCTCTCTCACCCTCCCTCCCACCCTCCCTCTCCCTCCCTCTCTCTCTTTCCTTCTCCCACTCTCCCTCTCCATACCTACCTTGTGTATGATATCCGCTGAGAGGATAAGTCAATCACAGTAACATTGTCAGAGGGAAACAACGTTATTTGCTTCCTACATTTGCTCGTTCGGATTCTCCTCCTCGTGGACTCGGGTCTCAAGATTGTATGCGTATTGTACGGCCGTATTATCCGCTTGCCTGGCAGTCAGTTCACGTAACCATATCACTTGCAATGAATTTCTCATAGGTTATGATGCATTATTCTCTGTCTGTCTGTGTATGTGTCTCTGTCTCTGTCATTCTCATTCTCTTTTCTCTCTCTCTCTCTCTCTCTCTCTCTCTCTCTCTCTCTCTCTCTCTCTCTCTCTCTCTCTCTCTCTCTCTCTCTCTCTCTCGCCTCTCTCTCTCTCTCTCTCACCCCTCTCTCTCTCTCACCCCTCTCTCTCTCTCTCTCTTTCCTCTCTCTCCCCCCCCTCCCCTCTCTCTCTCTCTCTCTCTCTCTCTCTCTCTCTCTCTCTCTCTCTCCCTCTCCCTCTCTCTGTCTGTCTCTCTCTCTCTGCCTCTCTGTCTCTCTCTCTCTCCCTCTCTATCTTCCTCACTCTCTCACTCACTCTCGCTCTCACTCTCACTCTCTCTCCATTTTCCCCTTCGCCTTTTCAATAAAAAATAACGCCACTTTCGGTCGTAAACCCTCACGCAGCTTCCCGATTTTTCATGTCATAAACCAACTGGATCGCAAATCTTTTCGAGCGCGCGGCCTCCCTCGGATTCACGCCGCTATGACCACTCGCAGGTCACGGCTTCTTGAAGGTCATGGGGCCACGCCTCCTCTCCCTTGAAGCGGTAACTGTCTTCTATCAAGTTTGCTCTCACTTTCTCTTCCTCTCTCTCTCTCTCTTTCACTCTCTCTCTCTCTCTCTCTCTCTCTCTCTCTCTCTCTCTCTCTCTCTCTCTCTCTCTCTCTCTCTCTCTCTCTCTCTCACACTATTTCTTTTTCTCCTTTTCTCTCTCCATCCTTTCCCTTCTTTCTCTCCCTCCTCCCTCCTTCCCTTCCATATCCTTCTCTCTCTCGCCCTCCCTTCTCTTTCCCTTTCTTTGTCCCTCTCCCTCCCTTTCTCCTCACTTTCCCTTTCCCTTTCCCTCTCCTTTTCTCCCTCTCTGTCCCTCCTTCGCCCAACCTTCCCTTTCCCCTTCCCTCTCCTTCTCTCCCTCTCCCTCCCTCCTTCACTCCACCTTCCCTTTCCCTCTCCTTCTCTCCCTCTCCCTCCCTCCTTCACCCCACCTTCCCTTTCCCTCTCCTTCTCTCCCTCTCCCTCCCTCCTTCACCCCACCTTCCCTTTCCCTCTCCTTCTCTCCCTCTCCCTCCCTCCTTCACCCCACCTTCCCTTTCCCTCTCCTTCTCTCAATCTTCCTCCCTCCTTCATCCCACCTTCCCTTTCCCTTTCCCTCTCCTTCTCTCCCTCCCTCCTTCGCCCCACCTTCCCTTTCCTTTTCCCTCTTCTTCCCTTTCCTCCCTCCTTATCCCCACCTTCCCTTTCCCTCTCCCTCCCTCCTTCGCCCCACCTTCCCTTTCCCTCTCCTTCTCTCCCTTTTCCTCCCTCCTTACCCCCTTCCCTTTCCCTCTCTTCTTCCTTCTCCCTCCCTCCTTCACCCCACCTTCCCTTTCCCTCTCCTTCTCTCCCTCTCCCTCCCTCCTTCACCCTACCTTCCCTTTCCCTCTCCTTCTCTCCCTCTCCCTCCCTCCTTCGCCCCACCTTTCCTTTCCCTTTCCCTCTCCTTCTCTTCCCTTTTCCTCCCTCCTTCACCCCACCTTCCCTTTCCCTCTCCCTCCCTCCTTCGCCCCACCTTCCCTTTCCTTCGCCCCACCTTCCCTTTCCTTCTCCCTCTTCCTCCCTCCTTCGGCCCACCTTCCCTTTCCCTCTCCTTCTCTCCCTCTCCCC
>NW_028234405.1:5764444-5771944 GCF_977035675.1 Penaeus japonicus | reverse complement strand
TTGCTCTTCGTCTTCTTGGAGACTTAGAGCAATTGGCTCTATCTTTTCTGTCTCGCTCTGTCTGTCTGTTTGATTGACTTGTTGTTATTCTTCTTTACATATGTTTGTATATCTTCGCATATCTTATTTATTGAATAAATCTAAACATAAGTAATTAGATGTTATGATTTATTTAAGTATCGAGAACTAAATCTGCCTTAAAGATTTTATGCATCATTATTATTATTATCATTATCATTAATAGAGTTTGTTAACGTGTTTCTTTTTCCGGAATCATTTGGTAAAAATATAGTCCTTATGTTACTTTGTAGCAAAAAGGTTAAGATAAATCCCATATTAATTCACTTACTGAGAGTTCAGGTTACAAAATCATTAATCAGAAATGGCTCATAATATATTTATATCTACATTACACGTTCATTTTTTGTGTGTGTGTGTGTGTATGTATGTTATATGTATATGTATATGTATATATATATATATATATATATATATATATATATATATATATATATATATATATATATATACATATCCACACAGTTCATGTTTCTATAGCATAAATTTGTCTTTATTATCATTATTATCATTTTTCTAACATCTAATTTAATTTTTCTCTCTCTCACTCATATTCTCTTATAATGATGATGAAGATGGATATGATGATGAAAATAACAACGGCGGAAATGTCAATAATAATGATATTCAAAATATTAACAAAACAATCAAGATAAAAATTACAACACTAATAATAACAATAACACTAATGCCAACAACAATAACATCGCCCATAAAACCAAACAGCTTGGGAAATATAGTTTAAATCCTTTTGAGAAATTCTCGTAAGATTTCCACGGGTTGAAGACTAGTTATCAACAGCTGGTCAAGATATCTGAGAGGAAGTTTGCTCTCAAGTTTGAAATTTCTCTATCCCGATATTTCCAACGCCATTTTTTTTTCTCTCCTTCCTTTTTCTTTAGATATTGATATGAGTGATGCTATTTGGTTGGACTTGAGAGAGAGATGTAGAGAAGGGAAGGAAGGAAGGAGGGGGTGAAGAGGGGTAGGGAATGGGGAGGTGGGAAAGGAGGGAGGGAAGGAGGGAAAGAGAGGAGGGAAGGAGGGGAAAGGGAGGGAAGGGAAGGGAGGGAGGGAGGGAGGGAGGGGAGGGAGGGAGGGAGAGAGGGAGAGAGAGAGAGAGAGAGAGAGAGAGAGAGAGAGAGAGAGAGCGAGAGATATAGACAGACAGACAGGGACAGAGACAAACAACAAGACTAATAATAATGATTATAATAATGATAATGATGATAATAATAATAATAATAATAATAACAATGATAGTGATATAGTATTAAACATAAAAACAACTATAATGATAATAACAGTTCCAATAATATCATCAACAACAACAGACAACAGTAATAATAATGATAATAAGGGTAAATGATGATAATGGCATTTAGAGTAATCATAATAGTAACGATACTAGTAATTACAGTAACAGTAACTATTGTTTGGAGTAGTAGCAGCAGTAGTAGTTGTAGTATCATTATCATTTTTATAATGATAATAATAATGGTAATAATTATGCTGATGATTATTATCATCATAGTGCTCTTCAGAACTATTTTTATGTTATTATCATTATTATTATCATCTGATTATCATTGTTATAATCATTATTATCATTATTGTTGCTGTTATTAACATCATAAAATCAATAAAAAAATCACACACGGAGAGAGTAAATAATACTTAAAACACGCCAATTAAGCAAAGATATCAAACACGATGAATAATGATAAAAAAAAAAGTAAGCATTACTGCCATTTCTCAGATGCAGAGCATTTCCTGAAGACAGGAAAGAGACTAAGAAAGAGAAGCATCAAGATCTATTCCAGAGAGATTAAAAGCTTGGAGAGAGAGAAGACAAAAGTGATTCCCACAGTGACTCGAAGCTTTTGTGAGCAGTTCCTATGGATCTCTTACGATGTCGAAGGGAGACTACAAAGGTGGAGGTAATTAAGAAGCTTGAGCTGACAGGTATTGGAAATATGATGAGGACGTGATTTCAGCTTCTGAAAGGTTGTTTACTGCGATCTTTTTCCACGGAGAGTTTAGACAAGTTAGTGAACTGTCTTTTTTGGAAGTGATACTGTTGCTACTGTTTTTGTTTTTACTACTGCTACTATTATTACTATTACTGCTGTTTTGTTTTTACTGCTGCTACTGTTATTGTTTTTACTACTGCTACTGTTATTGTTTTTACTACTGCTACTGTTATTGTTTTTACTACTGCTACTGTTATTGTTTTTACTACTGCTACTGCTATTGTTTTTACTACTGCTACTGCTATTGTTTTTACTACTGCTACTGTTATTGTTTTTACTACTGCTACTGTTAATGTTTTTTACTACTGCTACTGTTATTGTTTTTACTACTGTTACTGCTGTTTTGTTTTTACTACTGCTACTGTTATTGTTTTAACTACTGCTACTGTTATTGTTCTTACTACTGCTACTGTTATTGTTTTTACTACTGCTACTGTTATTGTTTTTACTACTGCTACTGCTATTGTTTTTACTACTGCTACTGTTATTGTTTTTTACTACTGCTACTGCTATTGTTTTTACTACTGCTACTGTTTTTGTTTTTACTACTGCTACTGTTATTGTTTTTACTACTGCTACTGCTATTGTTTTTACTACTGCTACTGATATTGTTTTTACTACTGCTACTGTTATTGTTTTTACTACTGCTACTGCTATTGTTTTTACTACTGCTACTGCTATTGTTTTTACTACTGCTACTGTTATTGTTTTTACTACTGCTACTGTTATTGTTTTTTACTACTGCTACTGATATTGTTTTTACTACTGCTACTGTTATTGTTTTTACTACTGCTACTGTTATTGTTTTTACTACTGCTACTGTTATTGTTTTTACTACTGCTACTGTTTTTGTTTTTACTACTGCTACTGTTATTGTTTTTACTACTGTTACTGCTATTTTGTTTTTACTACTGCTACTGTTATTGGTTTTACTACTGCTACTGTTTTTGTTTTTACTACTGCTACTGTTTTTGTTTTTACTACTGCTACTGTTTTTGTTTTTACTACTGCTACTGTTTTTGTTTTTACTACTGATACTGTTATTGTTTTTACTACTGATACTGTTATTGCTTTTACTACTGCTACTGTTTTTGTTTTTACTACTGCTACTGTTATTGTTTTTACTACTGATACTGTTATTGCTTTTACTACTGCTACTGTTATTGCTTTTACTACTGCTACTGTTATTGTTTTTACTACTGCTACTGTTATTGCTTTTACTACTGCTACTGTTTTTGTTTTTACTACTGCTACTGTTATTGTTTTTACTACTGATACTGTTATTGTTTTTACTAATGTATCTGTTATTGTTTTTACTACTGCTACTGTTTTTGTTTTTACTACTGCTACTGTTATTGTTTTTACTACTGCTACTGTTATTGTTTTTACTACTGCTACTGTTATTGTTTTTACTACTGCTACTGTTTTTGTTTTTACTACTGCTACTGTTATTGTTTTTACTACTGCTACTGTTATTGTTTTTACTACTGCTACTGTTTTTGTTTTTACTACTGCTACTGTTATTGGTTTTACTACTGCTACTGTTTTTGTTTTTACTACTGCTACTGTTTTTGTTTTTACTACTGCTACTGTTTTTGTTTTTACTACTGCTACTGTTTTTGTTTTTACTACTGCTACTGTTATTGGTTTTACTACTGCTACTGTTTTTGTTTTTACTACTGCTACTGTTTTTGTTTTTACTACTGCTACTGTTTTTGTTTTTACTACTGCTACTGTTTTTGTTTTTACTACTGCTACTGTTATTGGTTTTACTACTGCTACTGTTTTTGTTTTTACTACTGCTACTGTTATTGGTTTTACTACTGCTACTGTTCTTGCTATTCATGATAGTGATACGACGACAATATGCACTATCATGAAATGTTAAGATAACAACAAAGGCAACAATAAGAATAATGATAATAGTAATAACCATAATTATGATCATTATACTGTTACTGATAATGATTTCGTAATTTTATGATGATTATAAATAATAATGATAATAACAAAACAGTAATAACAATAAGAATAATGATGATTAGGATAAGGATAATAATAATAATAGTATTAATAATGACGATGATAAAAATGATCATAATGATAATAATACTACTGCTACTGTTATTGTTTTTACTACTGCTACTGCTATTGTTTTTACTACTGCTACTGCTATTGTTTTTACTACTGCTACTGTTATTGTTTTTACTACTGCTACTGCTATTGTTTTTACTACTGCTACTGATATTGTTTTTACTATTGCTACTGTTATTGTTTTTACTACTGCTACTGCTATTGTTTTTACTACTGCTACTGCTATTGTTTTTACTACTGCTACTGCTATTGTTTTTACTACTGCTACTGTTATTGTTTTTACTGCTGCTACTGTTATTGTTTTTACTACTGCTACTGTTATTGTTTTTACTACTGCTACTGTTATTGTTTTTACTACTGCTACTGTTATTGTTTTTACTACTGCTACTGTTATTGTTTTTACTACTGCTACTGCTATTGTTTTTACTACTGCTACTGTTATTGTTTTTACTACTGCTACTGTTATTATTTTTTACTACTGCTACTGTTATTGTTTTTACTACTGTTACTGCTATTTTATTTTTTACTACTGCTACTGTTATTGTTTTTTACTACTGCTACTGATATTGTTTTTACTACTGCTACTGTTATTGTTTTTACTACTGCTACTGCTATTGTTTTTACTACTGCTACTGCTATTGTTTTTACTACTGCTACTGTTATTGTTTTTACTACTGCTACTGCTATTGTTTTTACTACTGCTACTGCTATTGTTTTTACTACTGCTACTGTTATTGTTTTTACTACTGCTACTGCTATTGTTTTTACTACTGCTACTGATATTGTTTTTACTACTGCTACTGTTATTGTTTTTACTACTGCTACTGCTATTGTTTTTACTACTGCTACTGCTATTGTTTTTACTACTGCTACTGTTATTGTTTTTACTACTGCTACTGTTATTATTTTTTACTACTGCTACTGTTATTGTTTTTACTACTGTTACTGCTATTTTATTTTTTACTACTGCTACTGTTATTGTTTTTTACTACTGCTACTGATATTGTTTTTACTACTGCTACTGTTATTGTTTTTACTACTGCTACTGTTATTGTTTTTACTACTGCTACTGTTATTGTTTTTACTACTGCTACTGTTTTTGTTTTTACTACTGCTACTGTTATTGTTTTTACTACTGTTACTGCTATTTTGTTTTTACTACTGCTACTGTTATTGGTTTTACTACTGCTACTGTTTTTGTTTTTACTACTGCTACTGTTTTTGTTTTTACTACTGCTACTGTTTTTGTTTTTACTACTGCTACTGTTTTTGTTTTTACTACTGCTACTGTTATTGTTTTTACTACTGATACTGTTATTGCTTTTACTACTGCTACTGTTTTTGTTTTTACTACTGCTACTGTTATTGTTTTTACTACTGATACTGTTATTGCTTTTACTACTGCTACTGTTATTGCTTTTACTACTGCTACTGTTATTGTTTTTACTACTGCTACTGTTATTGCTTTTACTACTGCTACTGTTTTTGTTTTTACTACTGCTACTGTTATTGTTTTTACTACTGATACTGTTATTGTTTTTACTAATGTTACTGTTATTGTTTTTACTACTGCTACTGTTTTTGTTTTTACTACTGCTACTGTTATTGTTTTTACTACTGCTACTGTTATTGTTTTTACTACTGCTACTGTTATTGTTTTTACTACTGCTACTGTTTTTGTTTTTACTACTGCTACTGTTATTGTTTTTACTACTGCTACTGTTTTTGTTTTTACTACTGCTACTGTTATTGGTTTTACTACTGCTACTGTTTTTGTTTTTACTACTGCTACTGTTTTTGTTTTTACCACTGCTACTGTTTTTGTTTTTACTACTGCTACTGTTTTTGTTTTTACTACTGCTACTGTTATTGGTTTTACTACTGCTACTGTTTTTGTTTTTACTACTGCTACTGTTTTTGTTTTTACTACTGCTACTGTTTTTGTTTTTACTACTGCTACTGTTTTTGTTTTTACTACTGCTACTGTTATTGGTTTTACTACTGCTACTGTTTTTGTTTTTACTACTGCTACTGTTATTGGTTTTACTACTGCTACTGTTCTTGCTATTCATGATAGTGATACGACGACAATATGCACTATCATGAAATGTTAAGATAACAACAAAGGCAACAATAAGAATAATGATAATAGTAATAACCATAATTATGATCATTATACTGTTACTGATAATGATTTCGTAATTTTATGATGATTATAAATAATAATGATAATAACAAAACAGTAATAACAATAAGAATAATGATGATTAGGATAAGGATAATAATAATAATAGTATTAATAATGACGATGATAAAAATGATCATAATGATAATAATAAAAATAAAGTGATAATACCGATAATAACAATCACATTGAAAAAAAAAAAAAAAAAAAAGTGACAGTACAGGTTCTGATTATAAAATCAGAGATTGCTATGATCATTTACATTACTATCATCAATGGTGAGAATTTTATCATATTTTCATCATCATTGTCACTAGAATTTGAGGTTTTCCATAGGCTTAAAACCACCATTCATATCATCAACGCTATCATCGTTACTAAATCGTCTTTTATGAGAATTTTGCATTACTGCACAACCTTCATTGCAAGTCTTGCCGAGCATACCTGCAATCCTGCAATGTTCCTGCACACGCCTTGTCTTTGCTCAACTTTAACTCAAACAGAACGCAATGTGTGACTGTCTGCAGAACAGATGTCCTTCCTCCCAATAGTTTTTTTCTTTCTTGCTTTCTTATCTTATCTTTCTTATATTTTTCTTCCATCTACACTTTCTATTTCATTTCCTTTTATCTTTTTTATTTTTATCATTTTTACTATTATTATTCCATACTCTCTTATCCTTTGCGCTCTCTCTTTTCCCCTCTCTTTCATTCTCTTTTCTTTCTTTTCTCTATCCTTTTTCTTTATATTCTCCCCCCCCCCCCCATCTCTCTCTCTCTCTCTCTCTATCTATCTATCTATCTATCTATCTTTTTTCTATTTCGTCCTCTCTTTTATTCTCTATTTTCTCCTTCTTCCTTTTCCTCACTATTTCATCATGCATATTTTTTATGCATTTTTTTTTTCAACATCAGTCAACATAAACTCTTTCAATATTTGTAGAAGAAAAATATATACAAACTTGCCTTTTCTGACATTCACTTTCCTTTCATTCAGGTTTTTTCTACTCTCTCTACTTCTCCCCCCCCCCCCTTCTCTCTCTCTCTCTCTCTCTCTCTCTCTCTCTTTCTCTCTCTCTCTCTCCCAATTTTCTCTCTCTCTCTCTCTCTC
>NW_028234405.1:5751944-5754444 GCF_977035675.1 Penaeus japonicus | reverse complement strand
TAAGGCTTTTCCTTTCGATTTCTTACATTGTTCTTATTTTAAAATGGGAGGTTTTTACATAAAAGCACATAATATATCTTACAGAAATAAAAGAAACTTAATATATATACATGACTTTAAATATAAAAGCAATAAAAGATTTAAAAAGTCCGTTCAGACGATGATGTTCTTAAAAACTCCAGGCCTATTTGTGCATGATCAAGGTCATCCTCCTCCTCAGCAAGGACCATAGCATCTCGTCCAGGGCGTCTGGATCCTCCGTCTACGCCTCCTGCAGAAAGTTCCTCTGCATCATCGCCTCCGTCTCCGACAGGCGCCATGTATAACTCGGGAGTACGAGGGAATCTAAGTAGGAGCCCGACACAGGGAGCTGAAGCAACAGCTCACGACACAAAATATGCAATCGTTATTGATAAAAAAAGGAGACAATTGACGTTATTGTTTACCACATCATTATCTTTATATACATTTTCCTTATTGGGTTGGTGAGATTGGCATTCTATGAAAATCAAATTTCGTCAGTCCACGTTGAAACCTTCATCAGGAATCTAGAACACTGAGAACTCTCCTTCAGCATCTTCAAACACTCTTTTGAATAGTCAAAAGTCAGGACTCCGAATTCCAATGAAACGCAGTGCCAAGAACTAATTAATCATCTATAATAATCATCTCACGGGATTAAAACGAAAAAATAAAGAGAAAACGAAATCTCGAGCCACATGACTCTACTCCAATTTTTTGTTTCTCTCTCTCTCTCTCTCTCTCTCTCTCTCTCTCTCTCTCTCTCTCTCTCTCTCTCTCTCTCTCTCTCTCTCTCTCTCTCTCTCTCTCTCTCTCTCTCTCTCTCAATGATTTCTGGGTCTTATGACATCCTGAACTCCGGCTTCACAACCGAAACCAAACACCAACCCAAACCCAGAGACCTTGAGAACTCCTCTGCTGCATCATTAAATTTATGCTCGGGTTAATAAATCCCCATGGCTTGCTGATGCCAAGGCCACGAGAGTGTAGCCGAAGTTCCCTCGTGATTCCAGAGACACACTTAAGTGGGTGGAGGATGTGAACGCAAACCTTAAAGATGGATTGGGGGCGTTATGGGGCAGTGGGTGTAGGAGGGTGGGAGAGTTAGAGAGAGAGAGAGAGAGAGAGAGAGAGAGAGAGAGAGAGAGAGAGAGAGAGAGAGAGAGAGAGAGAGAGAGAGAGAGAGAGAGAGAGAGGAGGGGAGGGAGAAGCTCGCGTTCACACACACACACACACACACACACACACACACACACACACACACACACACACACACACACACACACACACACACACACACACTCACACACATACCCTGGCATACACTAACACATACACATAAACATATTGCAATCTATGTGTGAGAGAAAGGCACAGAAATACGGACAGACAGACAAAGAGAGGGGAAGGGGTGAGAGAGAGAGAGAGAGAGAGAGAGAGAGAGAGAGAGAGAGAGAGAGAGAGAGAGAGAGAGAGAGAGAGAGAGAGAGAGAGAGAGAGAGAGCAGGCCCATAGAGAAGAGAGAGAGGAGAGAAAAGACAGCAATCTCACAGCAACCTACGCCAAGACATCCAACAGAATATATCAAACTTGGTACCATTCCATTTCCCTTGGCTCGTTTTTATTTGTTCCCCTACGTATCTTGGCCCCTTTTCCTCTCTCCTTAATTACAATCTTCGTCTCCCTGCCTTATCGGGGTCTTCCCATTGCTTCCTCCTTCTTCCATCTTTATCAGATTATCTCCGGGTAAATCTGCGAATCAGATGGATTGATTATATTTTCAATCTATGAAGAAAATGGATTAATTATACCCCCCCCCCTTTATGGATTAACTAAGGAAGATAATAGACTCATGATATCTATATATACGAATCATGCAATAAAAAGATAATTTTGCTCAATTTCTATCATTAACTCCACTAATGAGAAAAAATGCATTCATTTCTTCCTTCATTTACGAATTAACCAACGAAGGAAGTGGATTCCTTCTATCTTCATCTACGGATTAACCCAAAAAGAGAATGGATAATTTAATCTGACGCTTCTCCTTTTTCCCTTTTTTTTAAGCTCATATGACGAAATTATGTAAATATAAGGAGGAAGATATTGAGGTTAAGATTAAGATATAGAATATTGTTAATGATACGTAGATGTGGTGGTGGTTGTGGGAGTGATGGTGATAATGATAGTGATGATGACAACAATGACGATGAGGAAGATGATAATGATTACAATGACGATGACTTTAATAATGATATCGAGCATAGTGATAGTAATGAAGCAGACATCGACGCTAATGACAGCATCTGTCACATCGCACATAATAATAGTATTCACAGTCTGTTATATCTCAGACACAACTCCATAATCGCACTAATTATACATCTAGCATAATTACAAGGACTAATTACACTACCTCCTCTCTGATGCATTAGAACAGGACACATACCTGCAACAGAAAAGATACAAGGCATTAATG
>NW_028234405.1:5731944-5734444 GCF_977035675.1 Penaeus japonicus | reverse complement strand
CTAAGCTCTGCATCTAACCAACAATGTTACGCTGTCTCATTATCTCCACCATCTCCATTTTATTACTTTTATTTTATCAAACATGACTGCCTTATCCCTTCCTACTAAATGAAAAAAAGAAAGAAAAAACGGGAAAAAAAGAGTAAGGGAGACATTTTATCAGGGAAGAGTTACGACCGCCTTTATGACGTATGGCTTCTTGCGTCTCAGGTCTTCGCTAATAACATCACGCCATGAAGGATAAGAGTGTCTCCCCTGGGTCCTCTATTGCATAAAATAGCCCTTATATGCACTTGCATTTGGTATCATAAAGGAGTGAAATATCACTTTGAACTTACCATGTTTGTCAACAATTATAATAATCATGATCGTAATCGCAAAAGGGGTATCATTAAGGATCTCTTCTCTGGAGTTTCCAAGTGCTACTTATCTCATATTTTTTGTTCTGTTATTGCCTCAATTATCACTCTCTTTAGCTTCGATTTCTTGGTTCCTTCTTAGTGATTGCATTCTACTTTATTGCAGCCAAAATGTGATCTTCAATATCCGATTTTCGTCTTTATTACCTCCTTTTACAGTTATTTTATCTCTCTCTGGTTCATTTAACGCGGAATTCAAGTTCTAAAGGATTTAGGTCCAACATTTGACCAAACCAGACGACTTTATCATATATATATCTTGTTCGTATCATGTTCATCCCATCCTGTATATTTTGCTAGCTTTTATTTCTTGAATAAATATTATAGACGTTTGATGTTATGTTATTTATGTTAAAAAGGTAGTTGATATAAAGTTGTTGTTGTTTTGCTCCCACAGTTACCATGCGAGTATAAAAGGTTTTAACTCTACTTGTCTTTAAACATATAATTTGGTATTTTTTCTCTATCTTTAGTATTATTGTTTCTATATTTACACGTGTGTGTGTGTATGTGTGTGTGTGTGTATGTGTGTGCGTGTATGTGTGCGTGTGCGTGTGCGTGTGTGTGTGTGTATGTGTGTATGTGTGTGTGTGTGTGTGTGTGTACGTGCGTATGTGGGTGCGTACGTTGGTGTGTGTTGTCGCTTAATAGTAGTCAAAAGCAAACGAACCGCAAACCGATACTCCGACCCCGCAATCGAAACGTTTCGATCGAAAAGCCCCGCGCGTTCGGAGACAGCTGATCGGCAAAGACTTGAGCTGAAGAGATTAATTTTCGAAAACCCTACCGCTGTCCTAATTGAATCCTGTCAGAGCAGGAAGCGGAGTAATTTCGAACTCGTAAAGTATTGTGGAAGATGCTCGTTTTCTGCTATTCTATGTATTAAATGAAGTAAATATTGGGAAGCGTGGGTGTGTGTGTGTTTGTTTGTAGTTATTTTTCTATGTGACGGTTTGTGTGTTTATGTATATCTGTGTGTGTTCCCTTTGTGCGTATTCCCTTGTGTGTGTGTGTGTGTGTGTGTGTGTGTGTTTGTGTGTGTGTGTGTGTGTGTGTTTGTGTGTGTGTGTGTATGTGTGTGTGTGTGTGTGTGTTTGAAAAATGAATCATACATATAGATAAGTCGATAGAAAAAAAAAAACAATGAAAAATAAGGCTTGGGAAAAAATCTGTCAACAGTAACAGGGACTTTGTGAAATGTTTTTTCTTCAATAAATCAGTCATGCGGAAACATAGGAATTCCTTCCAAAACAGTGAGTACAAACCTGTATTTCATTTTTTTTATTTTTTTTATTTTATTTTTTCATGCATTTCTCAGTGCATACATGTTACATCAAAAAGCCTCTTTCTATTTCGCTTTGGCTCTCGCTCTCTCTCTCTCTTTCTCTTTCTCTCTCCCACTCTGTCATCAATTAAATAAACCAACATTAATGTTTTTGGTTTGAAATTAACCAAAGGTTTATGCGGAGAAATAACTGCATAAAGAAAATTACATTATGGGAGAATCAAAAAGAATTAAATTAATCCAATTTAAATTTTTGAAGAAAACTCCGAACTAATAGTGTCAGCGTAGCCATCACTAGGTCGAAAATAAAAGTGAAAAAAGATCCGTCTCTCTTTCTAAATGTAACAGGTCTATTTATAGCAATGTGTAGCTGTTCCAATTGACCGCAGTAATCTTTTTACGAGGTGTTTATTTCTTTCTTTTTTCTATTTTTTAGTTTTGAGACTTGTTGCCCATGTATAGCCCATCCTTCTTTTTAAAATTTTCTTTACTATTACCTTTTATATTTGTTATTATTGTTGTTATAATTATCATTATGATTACTATAATCATTATCTATTTCCTTTCTATTTATTATTGCTTTCATCGTTCCTTCCTCTCTCTCTCATTCTCATTCTCATTCTCTTTCTCTTTCTTTTTCTTTCACTCTCCCTTCCTCCCTCCCTCCCTTATTCCCTCTCCCTCTCTGGATATACGTGCCTTTCACCTCCTCCCACTTTCATACGAATGCGAGAAAACCGATAAAGCCGCAGGGGACAAAACGAAAGGGCGAGAAAGAGAAAGAGAGAGAGAGAGA
>NW_028234405.1:5716944-5724444 GCF_977035675.1 Penaeus japonicus | reverse complement strand
ATTATAACAGTGATAGGAAGGATATGTTGAGGGAATACATATTATTATATTTATTTTAACTTTTCTTGTGGCATATGATGTTGTTGTTATTATTTTTTTTTTCGTTTTTTGTTAAAACAATGGATAATTTCAAATTTACGTATCACGTTTCCCCGCAGAACATCTTCCTTTTCAGTGTGAAATGAATCAATCACAATTTTATATCGAAGAAGTCTTTTCTTTTTGTGTATGACACGTAATTACATCAATTTACATGTTTCTTGAAAAAAAAAACATGTTTATGTTGTAAATTCACGTTTCAAAAGTTCTCTAAATAATATCCGGTTTACAGTTCTGATTTCAATAAAAAATATATACATTCCAAAATACCTGTTCAATAAACAACGTTCTATACATCGTAGCAATTGAATTATACGAAAAAATGCCATATGTAAATTATTACTTTGTCCCTCAGTATCAATGCATACATTTACTGTTTATATATTACAATTCTTATATATATGGAAATATATTTGCAGCTCTCAAGAACATAATAAACAAACATCCCAACGTTACTTTAAAGTCAATAGTTTGCACCCGGCGGTGGCTTTATTCATCAACATATGCAACACCGAAAAATGTGTTTGGTGAGCCTTTTGCTGTAAAATATGCGATGTCGAAAAAAAAAAAAAATCATCATGAAAATACTAGAGTTTGTTAGCACAGAACATATTTGTGGGAATAAATATTAGTGCTACTCATCAGATATACTTAATTAAGGAGTATGATTAGCATTCTGGACATTCTGGTACATATGCTGGGTTCATTGTAAACATTCAGCTTTGGATACAACACATGATCGCATTTTCTTGTGTCATATCCATACATATAGATTATAAACTTCTGCCTCTTATCTTTGAAAGACAAAGTAAAGGATAATTTGCCAGTGATATAGGAATAGAAAATCACAATAGAATAGGCTTTTCAAAGATAAGAGGTAAATGTATTTTATTCTTATATGTATGAACACCATGTATTCAGATGTTACAAT
The DNA here is from genome assembly GCF_977035675.1 of Penaeus japonicus. Taxonomy (NCBI): domain Eukaryota; kingdom Metazoa; phylum Arthropoda; class Malacostraca; order Decapoda; family Penaeidae; genus Penaeus; species Penaeus japonicus. The sequence goes on along the minus strand of NW_028234405.1, from coordinate 5,723,414 downwards.
TATGTTGTACCCATATTTAAAAGTGTAGAATAAATCTATCACATTCACACACATACTTGCGCACATCTGCAAACACACATTAGATCTTATTGTATATCAAATGTCATATATATATATATATATATATATATATTATATATATATATATATTATATATATATATATATTATATATATATATATATATATTTATATATATATATATTATATATATATATATTATATATATATATATATATATATATATATATATATATATATATATATATATATATATATATATATATATATATATATATATATATATATATATATATGTGTGTGTGTGTGTGTGTGTGTGTGTGTGTGTGTGTTCATTTCATTTAGTTCCAGGAATACTGAGGTTGTTTACTTAGTAATAAATATGTATGCACTGTGGCATTATCAACACATGTCAGCAAACCATAAACTGTACTTTACGATGACGCGGAAGGCATATGTTCTTTAAGAAATGCAGATATATAAGCTATTTAATCTTTCTGAAATTACTGAACTAACGAGTTCGTTAAGTACTTTTTTCCTTTACAACCGACAATATCTTCTGCTCTTAAAAAAGTAAAAAGAAAATAATTAAAGATAAAAAAATCAGATCATTTTTACTAGCATAAAGCACTAATAAACATGAAGTTTACATATTGTGAACACGCACATACACTCATAAATCCCTTATATAGAAAGTATTTACTTTTTTCAAATTCATTTTTTTTTTTCAGAATTACTGGCGATATGTTAAAACTACAATAATCCCTTCATTCTATTGTATCTGCCTAATCAGCCAAAATCTTGTGTTATCGAGTCAAGAAATTGTCTCCCTGTATTTCTACGAGTCTGTATTAAAGATTTGTTATCAGAAGATAAAATGTGAGAGATCTAATCAAGAAAGATAAGAGTTTACACAGTTATTAAGTTCCATGAGTGAGTGTAATAAATGAACTGATTACAAAAGTTAAAATACATTAAACAATGCACCATGTGTTTGAACAAGATCAACTTCATTCGTATCAGTATAGAAATAATGCAACGCATATTTATTGTTTTTTGCTTCGTCAAAGAAACGTATTTGTTTATTCACGTGCGCTTTGCCTAACCCCTATGTACATGTGTTTTGCCTTGTTTATGGGTGTATTGTATTTCATTCAACATTCATGTTTGCTTGTTCATGTGTGTTACATTTTGTCCTGCTCATATGTTAGAGGATAATACTGTTTATTATTCGCGACTGTGTTGCCTATCGTGTAACATGCATGTATGTCTGCTTAGGGATGCGCTGCCCGACGTGCAACATACCCGCATATCCAGGAGTGTCTCCTCCGAGGACCGTGGAAGCCTGGCACCTGCAGGAGGCTGGGGATGTTGGACTGAGGGAAGGGCGGGAGCGAGAGGTGGAGAGAACGCGGCGGCTCCAAGCGGCCCGGCGGCATGTCCCCCATGCACGGCACCTGGAGAGTGACGCAGGACTCGCCGGCAGGAGAGGAGTCATCCGAGGGGACGTGGAGGGACAGAGCGGGCACGGAGATCGCCGGAGACGAGAGGCTCGGAGGTCCGGACGACGAGGATTTATCGTCCTCGTCCGCCTCCTCGTCCGGCGCTCGGATCTCGGGCACCTGAAGCATTCTGAAGGCAGAGGTCGTCCAGCAGGCGTTAAGATGCTGAAGTCAACAGGCGAGGGAGGAGGCGTTGGCGGCGCACCACCCGAGGCCCTCTGAGTAGCATCACCCTCCGGCGTGATCCTCCGGAGCAGATGGTTACAGCGAGAGGATGCGCGTCTTCACGGAACGATTTGATACGCCAGATGTAAACCGAACCAGTAAGAAACGAAAAAAATAAAAGTAAAAAAAAAATCGTTGGAATTGGTTTGCCTTTCGGTATATCTTTTGTTGTTGTTGTTTGTCTGTTTCTTCTTTCGTTGCAATTTTGGTTAATAATAGAACCGCCAAAGTTATTCCTGATTCTTCTTGAACCTCTCTTGACGAATGGAGAGGAAATATCTATTAAGAAGCAGATCTAAGTCAAGCACTGTACTCTTTTATCGACTCAAGGTATGACTGTCATTGCCATAAAAACGTACAATTTCTTTTCTTATTTTACGCTAAAGACATTGCTGACGTCTGACACTAATTATATAACAGGGCACAGCTACTTATAATCTATTGATAGCCAACTTGTTAGGTTCCTTTGCACAACCTCTGAACAATGCTATAACGCACTCTATCGATACAAAAGCACACACTGATATATTCTACTAGATATGTCACACTTTGATTCCACAGAAATATATCCGTGATCTATTTTCTAGGTCTTTATTTCACTTCTATTCCCACTGAAAGCTATCTAATATCAATTTCTAGGTTACTACGATTTACATCATATAGGTAGCCCTAATCATTTCTGTCTTATTATCTTCTATGACTATAACGTTCTATTTTGCTAACACCAAATACTTTCTACAATTTTATTTTAGCTTCTGGATCTACACTATTTTTTCAGAGTTCTATGTTGATTTTTTCAAACTATTTCATCTACACCACAAAACTTTGGAAACACTTCAGTTCTGTATTTTCTAAAGCACTTCTACTACCTAATGGATACTAACACCGATTTATTACTGCTCTTTAATGTCAACTGAAACAATGTTCAGGTGCGGGCTCACCTATGACGCAATCGGAAACAAAGGAAAGTGGTTTCCTTTTCTTGTTATTAGTAATGTCTCTCTCTTTTTTTGATGGCTATCACTTTTTTTCTTCTTGTAAGTGGGTGACGATGAGAAAGCACAAAATATGGTGGATTTTCACAGCGATCTTGCAGTCCAGCTACAAGAGATTCGTCCAGCGAAAAAGATACATTCAAGTACACTTTAATACACTCTCAAAGACCGAGACGGGGATGAAGTAAATGAACTTCCACTCGCAATCACTCGCACCGGCAGAGCAACCACTCGCACAGAGATGCCAACATGACTTCATCCGGCACTGCGGTTGGACGATGTCACGACCAACAGGCTGGAAGCAAGGCATGTCACCTCGTGCTCGTCACCTCGCGCTAGTCGCCTTGTAATTGAGTCGGATGAGTGAGCCTGGGTGTTACACCGCAGTTTACCCCCTCCAGCGACCCAACACATGTGCTGCTCTTCGCCCACACTTGTGTACTCACGCTCACACTTATCACTGGTGCGTGGAGCTGGATCGGACGCTCATTACACGCAGTCGGCAGTACTCGAGGGACCGCCCCGATGATCACTGCCGGGTCTCGACTCGACTCACTTGCGAAGGGGATCGGATACGGGTCGGAACACTGTCGTCACTGCTATGAACATTTTCACGTAAGCGCTACGTCGATTTGTCTTTTGCATCGTTAGAGGTTATCACAAACAGGAGATAAGGAAAATAAACGGAAGGGAGAAGACATGGAAATAAACCTTTCGCACTGTCGCACAGCAGAGCAACCTCACAGGCACAGCGCTGGAGGTTGAGTGATGAGTAGGAGGTTGAGGAGGCGAGGTTGTGAAGCAGTACCGTAGCCTGTCAGCCGCTGGGGCCAACTGACCTATGACAGCAGTGTCATCTTTCCGCCGAGGGGAAAAAATCGCGCGGCTCCTTGACTCCACATGTGGTGGCTTAGCAGCAGATAAAAGAGCAGAGGACGGTCAGGGTAGTCAGCAGAGTGAGATGAGAGGGTGAGTGCAAGCGCCCGGGGTTAGCAACAGATTCGGACAAGAGCAGCAGCAGCGGCTGAGCAGCAATGGGGCAGCAACAGCGGGAGTCACAAGAGCAGCAGCGGCAGCGACAGAGGCGAGTTGGCAGCAGCGGCGCGCGATAGAGGGAGGAGACGCCACCGGCTGACTGAGGGAGCGCCGCCGCCTGCCCTCTCTGCCTCCCTCTCGCAGCTCGCACTGCGCGCCGCCCATGCTCCACCCTCGCCCGTCCTCCCGCCCATGCTCCACCCTCACCACCCGTGCTCCACCTGCTTGACCCCTGTTCGCCCTCCCGTCCATGCTCCACCTTCAACAGCCCTTCCACCCACGCTGTATCATCACCCATGCTCAAGCCTCTCCCAGCCTCTCGCTCTCTGTCGAGCCCTCCATCCTCGACTTCCTTTTTGATGACCTTCCACTGTCTTTAAGCCTATGCTCCACCTTTTACCTCCCTCTTGAATAACCTTCCTCTGCCTTCCCGCCTATGCTCCACCCCCGATCTCCCTCTTTCATAACCTTCCTCTGCCTTCCCTGCCTATGCTCCACCTTTGACCTCCCTCCTGTACAGCCTTCCTCTGTCCTTAAGCCCATGCTCCAGGACCTCCCTGTTGAATAATAATCCTCTGCCTTCCCGCCCATGATCCACCCACGATCTCCCTCTTGCATAACCTTCCTCTGCCTTCCCTGCCCTCGAATACCTGCCTATGCTCCGCTCGAATCACCTTTCCCTTTCGCGAATACTTATGCTCAACTGTTCAATATCAAGATGTCCCAGTCTGCCTATGCTTCAAATAGGCTCTTCTTTCGTCCCCCCTCCCCTCCCACCTATGCTTACACGATACTTATGCTCCAACATCACCTTCTCCACATATGCTCTACTCAAGGCGAGCCTCTTTCCACGCCCATGCTCCCGTCCCCCCAATCTTCAAGCCGCCCATGAATCGACTCTTTTGCACGCCCATCACTCAAGCCTTTAAGAAATTTTCTTTCTTTTTTCTCTTCTTCTTGTGCAACATTTTGCTTTTCCTTGTGGCAGAAGGAAAATGAAGATGATGACGATGGTGATAATTATGGTGATTATATGTTGGTAGTATTGATAGTGGTGATGATGATGATGACGTTAATAGTGATGGTAATGATAATGGTGATGGTGAGAAGGAGTAGAAGCAGGAAAAGGAATATTAATAATTATTAATTTGATAATGATAATAACAATAATGATACTCATGATAACAGTTTTATAAGGATAATAATTATAATTATCATCATAATTTTAACAACAATAACAACTAAACTGTAATAATCTAAAGATTTAATGATTCACCGACAGGTTACGTGACGGCGTAAAAGCACATAATATGCACTTGATAATATATGTTGGAAGATAAACGGGATCATCTATACACATACATTATTCATAATTCGATCGTATTTGACTTCCATAACCAAAAATTCTTCACATTAAATTGTTTCGTTATATGACAGGTACTGTGGTTGCCCGGCGGGAAAATCAATTAATTGCAGAATGAAATTACGGCAATATATAACAACTCAATCCAGCGCCGTTGATAAATCTTGCTTGCATCGCCACACAGGATCGATGATGCAACAATATGCAATATCGGCTTCGTCAAATCACGTGAGCTGCCACACTGGTTCTCTTTGTCCTGTGTAGCAGTAGCATGAGATAAATTTATTAACAGCTCGTCTCAGTCTTTCTGGATATGCACGCGCGCGTTAGTGAGTGAGTGAGTGTGTGTTTGTGCGCGTGCGTGCGTGAACGTGTGTATTGTATATATATATACTATCTGTTTGTCTTCAATCCCTCCTTTTTCTTCCCTCTTATCAGCGCATAAAAAAAAACTAAAAAAGTAAACCAGCAGTGAAAAGATCGAAAAATGGGAACCAAGAATCCAGAATAAATTCACGCTATAGTAAAAAAAATGGTATCCCTGCAAACGCCATCTCAGATAAGTGGTCACTTCTGCAGGATAAGATTGACTTTGAAGAGTGTGCTCGAGGACATGGGCTACTGACATCAAAGACTATATATCTATGACGTGTGTGCGGGCGGTTCTGTGTGTGTTTGAATGTGTGTGTGTGTGTGTGTGTATTGTGTTGTGTTGTGTGTGTATGTGTATGTTGTGCTGTATTGTGTGTGTTAGTTTATGTTTTCCCTCTTCAAATATTCACATCCGTCTCTATCTATCTATATCTTAGGTATGTACATTTACTGATAGGCCATTTATCTATCTACAGCATCAATCTACACCTATCTATGTGTCTATCTATTTTTATGTGTATGTGAGTGCGTGTGTGAGTGAGTGTTCGTCTCTCTCTATCAATTACATCAATTATCATCTATTGATCTATCTGAACGTTTTTTATCTTTGCTAAACATACGGTTATACAGGACAGGACCTAAAGAAAAGAATATATTAATAATAATAAAAATAATATTAATAATAAAAAGAATACGGCATAGTTAATAAAATTGGTAAATGGACAAAATATAACATCTTCATACCCCCTCCTCCCTCCCACCAACCCAAAGCATGCCCAACGACCTCTGTGCAATGGTGTTTACATTGATCCATTTGTCCCTTGATCATTAGAGTGCAGGGGGTCAGCTGGCAACACACACGCTACGCTCAGCGACGGTGAAATCACGTGCATTATCACTGATTATTCTTCGAAATTTTGGATTATGAGATGGGAGGGGGAGGGGGAGAAGGAGAAGG
>NW_028234405.1:5696944-5704444 GCF_977035675.1 Penaeus japonicus | reverse complement strand
TAAAAATCTTATTTTATAGGTGACTGCCCATCGTTTTGTAAGGCTGCGTAATACTCAACAGGTATTTTTGATTGATATCTTATACTAGTTCATGTATCTTTTTCTTTCATTTTCTGAACTCATGTGTTATCATACTTTAAATACTTCCATGTGCTTTAAAAAGCTACCAAAAAGCATTTACGAATTTCCGCGTGAATTTAAATTTTCTTGGTATAATTTGAATATCATGGTCATTTCATTCTTCTTTTTCCTTTATACCTCGCCTTTTTTGCTTGCCATGCATAATATCACGCTTATAAAAAGTACATTTCTATTTGTCTCTCTATCTCCCATCCAATGAAAGTTACATCTCTCTCTCTCTCTCTCTCTCTCTCTATCTATCTATCTCTCTTACCCAATGGAAGCGATTAGCGAGTGTGTTGACAAGCTGGAGCCGCTAAAGAGCCGCCTTCCAAGAGATCACCTTCTCCTTTACATCACCCTTGAGCTTAAGCAAGAGGATGAGCAACAGAAGGCGAAAAATAATTGGCTATCGAGGGAATGTTGTGTATTTAGCGGGTGGTGTAAGGTGGTAAATGACTAGAAAACGAAAAGGATACACAACACCATGAGGCGATTCTTATCCTCAGGATTAAGGTTCGACACTGGTATCCTTAGAAAAGGCAGAAGCCTCTCTTGCAATTGAAAGAGGGTTCCTGCAGGGGTTAGTGACCCTTGTGGTCAACGAAAGAGAGCCTACTATTCCCGCGAGTCCTATAATCAATGGGACCGAGAGCGCTCCCTATACCATTAACAGGAAATTAGCAACACCTCTCTTCGCTGCTCTCTGCTCCATCAGTGGCTGACATCTGCCCAACACCATCCAGCTAATGATGGCCAATTACGTAACATCAAGATGGTGCAAGGAGCTTCTAAGTTTCAATCCCATATTGGTGTTCACTAGTTGGAGTCATCGGAACTGCAAGGCGAACAGATGAAAGGACGAGGGATGACCAGCTTTCACAACCGAGGGACGAAGCAGGAGTGCAAATAAACCTAGTGTCTTGCAACGGCCTTACCTTTCCAGCAGTCTTTGGCCAGTTCTTCATGAAGGCCTTCGAGGCCGACCATCACGTCATGGAAAACAATATACAGTGGCATCTACGAGGACAAACCTAAAGGACCCCAGCCAAAACTTTAACATGTTACACCCCACCAAATAGTTCACCGTATAGGGGACTGAGACTATCAGTTAAAGCTTCTCGACACCATTATTCACGGGAGGTTCGACGTCCCATTGTTTTCCGTGTACAGAAAGTCTATTAATAGAAACTTTATTCACTTTTCTCTTGTCCATCATAAGAGTACTAAAGCAGGCGCAGTCTTCGTTCTCTCTCTCGTTCTCTCTCTCTCTCTCTCTTTCTGAGCACTGAGAATGTACAACCCAGAGTTCTTAGAGGAGGAAACTTGTAAAATCAACCTTCCTTTGAAATAACTGGCAGAATACGGATAGAAGAACCTCTGCAGACTGATTAATCCACCCTGGGACACACCGAGCAATTGCTGGTTTTGGCGGGTCACATGGTCAAGATTGCCACCAAAAGACATCATTTGACCAAAGACGCTTCATCTCTCAGCCAGGTATACAGTATACCGTCTGGTGGTTGCGTAAAAGTATTCAAAGAGAAATGGGGCATGGGCTCCTAGATAGAAAAAAAAAAAAAAAATTGACCTTAATCACCGAATGTGACTTACGCTACGATACTGTGTCATCATGAAGTATTATTAAAACGAAAAGGCCTTCCTTATCTTCCTTGTTTTGTTTACAAGTTGTTCAGCGTGAATCTTCTACCCGTCTCAACGTCTTTCTCTGTCGTCGATATCTCTCCTTGCCTTTCGTTTTTTTTTCTGGATATTTCCTCGCAAAAAGTGTCTCAGCCTCTATCCTTTTATCTCGCCCAGTCTCCACTTTTCCCCTTTTACCCCTCGCCCCCCCAAACACACATAAACCATAACCAGCCCTCCTCCCTACCCTCGTCCCGTCTCCTTCTTCTATCTCGCTAATTTTCTTTTTTTCCATATATTTGTGTGTGCATGTTTGTGTGTGTGTGTGTAAATATATATATATGTATGTATATTTATATATTTATACATATATATATATATATATATATATATATATACACATATATATATATATATGTATTATATTATATGCATACACATATATATATATATATATATATATGTATATATAAGTATACATATGCATATATTTATACATATACATGTCTATATGCATATGTATGTATAAATATATATATATATATATACATATATACATATATATATATATATATATATATATATATATATATATATATATATATATATATCGGGAGGGGAAACATCCACCCCCGCTACCTATCTCGCCTCTCCCCTCACTCCACCAAGGGCTCGTCTCCCCTCTCTTTTCATGCTGCCTGAGGGATACGTTATCTGTCGACGGGTTCTTTGTGTTACGAACCTTGGCCGACCTCGAGGGAACCGCCGCACCATAGACTGCTCTACCACAGCTCTTTTGGGTTGTGCGTGTGTTGGGCAAAGGGGTTGTGGCGAGCTGATGTGTTGCGGTGTTGGTAATGATACTATGATCGTGTTCGTAGTTCATTTATTCTGTTAATAGTAGTTGGAATATTCATAGATGCAGTCATCATTTTTTTTTTTTTTTTCAAGTGGTAATTATAAAGCTAATACTTTTTGTCATTAGTATTATAATAACTGTGATTATGATACACACACTCACTTTTCTTCTCTCTCTCTCGTTCTCTCGCTGTCTCTGTCTTTCTCTACCCCCCCCCTCTCTCTCTCTCTCTCTCTCTCTCTCTCTCTTTCTCTCCTACCCTCCCTCTGTATCTTCCTCCCTCCCTTCCTCCCACCCCCCCTCCCTCATCCCTTTTTCCTCACCCCTCCCCTCACTCTCTCTCTCTCTTCTTGTCATATTTGTCCACAACGCCCCGATCTAATTCATCACCAAAAACAATGCTTGCAGTTGACGATTCCCGCTCTGCATGGGATAGGCTCATTTACAAATATGAATACTATACATCATATATTAAAAAGGGGTGGAAACGTGTAGCCCAGTGTACGAATCTATGAATAAATTATTGGAATTCTATGATCATATCCGGTTATTTTAGAGCAATGCTGAAAAAAAATGCTTTATACTGTTAAGTTTTTGGCCTATAATCTTTCACCTTTGGAGGATTTTATTATCGTTTTGTTTATCAATTCAGAGTTGTGTTATAGGTGCTGTGCTTTCTGCTAAAATTAATGTTATTATCATTATCATCATCATTCTCATTATCATCATCATTATCATTACTATTATCCTTATCATCATCATCATCCTTATTAGGATCATCATAATCATTGTCCTACCTTTCATTTTTATTATCATTATTATCATCATTTACCTCATCTTTCTTATATTTTTATTAGCATCAGCATAATCATTATCATTATTATTATGGTTGTCAATAATAATACAATTATTATGACGTTTTCCAAATCAGTATAATCAGTGATATCATAGGTGGTATTACATGATAATGATTAAGACTATCCTCACAGTCATCATCATAGTAATCGAGGTTGCTGTTATTTCTTCCTTCACACTTCTTTTAAAACATCAACGCAGGGAAGGCGAAAAGAGACAAGAAAGGGGGAGCAGAATAAGGTTAAAATAAGGTCAAGATATTCCTTCCAAGGCGGGAAGTGTGACGTCTTTGCATAATTCTAATTTTCTTCGCAAGACTTTCCGTTTGCTCAGTTTAGTGCGCATGTAATTGCTCCTTTGTTTTCTCTCTCTCCCTCTCTCTCTCTCTCTCTCTCTCTCTCTCTCTCTCTCTCTATTACTTGTTCCTAATGCAGAATGCCTTGCTTTTTTGTCGTAGCTTTTCCGAACTTTGGTGTATTTTGTTTGTATGTGTTTGCGTGTGTGGGTATGTTAGAATACGTAATAACGTGCAGTGAATAGTGTATGTGTACACCTAAATATATGAGGTTACAAACACACATACACACACACACACAATCACATACACACAAACACACACACAAACAATCACACACACAATCACACACACACATACACACAAACACACACACACACACACACACACAGACTAGACACGCACACAAATACAACAATACATTCAGAAATATTTGTTTTGAGAACCGTCACTCCCCAAAGATTTTACCAATACTGTCCAACAATAATCCCAATACCAATAGAAGGGGACTTTTCGGTATTATTTCACACTCTTTTACGATTGGAAAAGAAGGAGAGAAAAATCAGAATCCTGACCTTTTTCATCCAATAGTTGACGTCGCTATCGAGAGAATTTACAGCCGTCAATTGTATACACTGATTGTTTTTTCTTCTTCTCCTCCTTCTGCTAATTCCTTTTTCTCCACTTGCTTACACAGAGCGATTTCTTTTTCCGCTTTACCTTTTCTTCTTTCTCTCTCTCTCTATTTTGTCTCCTTTTTTCTTTCTTCTTTTCTTGTCTCTTTTTCCTTTTTTTTATTCAATTTCTTGTTTTCAAAATTCTCTTTCTTGTCTAGATGGAAAAACTCACTCTTCTCTCTCTCTATCTATTTCCTCATCTCACTTTCTCTACCCATCTATCTATCTCTCTCTATCTATCTTTCCTTCTCTATCTATCTTTCTCTACCCATCTATCTATCTATCTTTCTATCAATCTATCTATCACTCTGTTTCTCTTACTCTTACTCTCTCACTCTCTCTCTCTCTCTCTCTCTCTCTCTCTCTCATTCTCAAAAAAAAAAAAAAAAATGCAAGCGATGCAAATAAAGAAAATTAGATTTAGGACTAGAGCTGAGCCTGGAGTCTCTCATCTGCCACCCCAAGAGACTGAGGTTAATTAACGCCTTGTGAAGATGAGATAATGTCACAGCTGTCTAATTGGACTTTCTTTTGGACTTCCTCTCGCCTGACAGCTTCCTTTGAGACGTCCGAATGATGTCAGAGCAAATAGAACTCGTTGTCACCCATGCTAAGGTTTGTATTTCGAATAGGAATTGCAATTAGAGGGTATGTATGCAGACATCGCTTGGCTGATTGTGGTAATGTTGAAGTGGAGATTGTGTAGTGTTTGGGTGAGGGTGTGTGTTTGTGTATGTGTGTGTGTGCGTGTGCGTGTGCGTGTGTGTGTGTGTGTTTGTGTGTGTGCGTTCATATGTACGTATGTATGTATTTCATCTCCGCGTGCGTGTGCGTCTAAAACAAACATACACACAGACACGTATATTAACAGCTCACATTGATATATGCACATGCGCGCGTGTTTATTTTTACACTGGAAGCGAGAGAACCCATTAAGATAATCCCTGCCCTAATGTAGATTCCAAGTGGGATGAAATGGCCTGTCATGTCTTCGTCGACCTACGTGGTGAAACGACGATTGTAAACGACAGTGCAGGAAAAAAGGAATAAAAAGATACTTATGAACTTTGTTAACTTTTTTTTTGTGTGTAGCTTCATATTCTTATCATAAAACCACTGTTATTGTCTAGTTAATGTTTAAACATCTATCTATACGTACATATGTCCATATTTCCTTATGACATGATACAAAAAATACAAATAATCATGCGTATGTATGTGCGCATCTATCAATATATATATATATATATATATATATATATATATATATATATATATATATATATGTGTGTGTGTGTGTGTGTGTGTGTGTGTGTGTGTGTGTGTGTGTTTTTAAATGTATATTGAAAGAGGAGGTAGGGAGGGGGAGAGAGAGAGACAGAGTGAGATAGAGAGGTTAACATAAAAACGAAACGAGAACAAACAGAAGTAGCGAAACAGACAACGATAAAGAAATAGATAATCAGAGAAAGATAAAAAATAATAATAAAAAAAATAAAAAACTTCGAGAGACAGAACATGCATATATAATGAAATCCCCTCAAATGCAACAGCCAAGGAAAAGCAGTGATGTTACCCCGTTCAGCACTCAGGCTAAGTGCTTGCAATAGCCCTTACTGTTACCTGAGCTTTATGCCAATTGCAAAGTTCGGTGTTAATAGTTTGCGAGTGAGACCAGAATTTTCGATACAGATGGGGCTGCCGAGCGTTTGTGGATGTTAGTGGTAGTGGTGGTGGTGGTGTGTGTGTGTGTGTGTGTGTGTGTGTGTGTGTGTGTGTGTGTGTGTGTGTGTGTGTGTGTGTGTGTGTGTGTGTGTGTGTGTGTGTGAAAGAGAGAGAGAGAGAGAGAGGAAGAAGAAGAAGTCGTAAAGCTGGACGTGCGGGCCGTTAATTACTTTCCGTAATGAGAGTTTGTTATTTGACTGCCTTGCAATCTGCTCAAATTGAAATAAATATTGAATTCACAACATATGAAGGGAGAGAAAATAGTTACAAAAATACTCTTAGGCAATATGAAGATTATCGCAAAATGTTAATGATAAAAATAACAAGAACAACAACATTAATCATAATTATGAGAATGATATCATGAACAATGATAGTAATACGAACAACAAATATATTTACATACATATATACGTATATATGTATATGTATATAAATATATATAAATATATATGTATATGTATATAAATATATATAAATATATATGTATATATATATACATATTTACACACAAATATATACATATACATATATATATATATATATATATATATATATATATATATATATATATGAATGAATAATAAATTAAATATGTATAACTGATGAAAAAACCTTATATTTTCACCTATATTAGCAGAATCTCTAATTACTAAGTCCTCATACCAATAAAACATAAATTGATACCATTTCAACTTTAACCCATGAATTTGCGCGAGTGATATTAATACGTTAATGACGACGCATACCTGAACAGAGCAGCACTTTCTAACCACATTCCAAACGTTTAACAATAAATCAGCGGCTGATTTGATTGCCTAAGCTTTAATAACACGTCGGCATTGAATTCACACCTAGTGGGACCAGTGTCTCTGAATACATGGTAGGCACTGTCAATACGTCAATACACCGATTAATATACATCTCCTCTTGTGCAACTGAGCAATTGACAGCCGTAGCTCTTAGATCTCGTAAATCCAAAGGTGAGATCGTGCAATTAGTGGTATATGCTTATGCGGAGAGAGAGGGAGGGAGAAATGGCGGTAGAGAGAGAGGGGAAAGGGAGAGTGGGAGGGAAGGAGAGAGGGAGGGAGAGGGAGGGAGAGGGAGAGGGAGAGGGAGAGGGAGAGAGAGAGGGAGAGGGAGAGGGAGAGGGAAAGGAAGAGTGGGAGGGAGGGAGGGGAGAGAGAGAGAGAGAGAAGGAGAAAGAGCGAGCGAGAGAGGTAGGAGAATATGAAGGAGAAAGAGAGAAAGAGAGGTATGAGGAAGAAGGGGAAGGAACAAATGGAACCAAAACCCCGGATCTTTTGACTGTAAACAAACGC
>NW_028234405.1:5689444-5691944 GCF_977035675.1 Penaeus japonicus | reverse complement strand
ATCTCCCAGTTCCTTTCCATCCTCCTGAAGGGAGAGAATTAATCAGATGAATGGTAATTAAATCAACCTCCCCTCTAATCCCTCTCCCCTCTTCTCTACCCACACCACTTCTTCTCTACCCCTCCCAACCCCCTCTCCCCCCTCTCCCTCCCCCGAAAAGAGGCTATGTCGCGGCTGGCCATACCATCTCTGACGACCAAATTGTGTTACTTAACTTATTTAGGAATCTAATTTGTCAGGGCTCTCCCAAGTTATCTCCTCGGACTCCTCAGAAAATGTGAAGACGTAGATGGAGGCGAGGTTACCGAGGCGAAAATGAGATGGGCATTTTGGGAATACTGAAGAGGTTGTTAAAGGTGAAACTGTAGAAAAGAAGGATGTCAACATGGGGAGAGAATCTCTGGAGGACATTGATAGATGAAATATGATATTAGATATTTTGATATGTGTGTATTTATTAGATATTATATGTGTGTATGCGTGTGTGTATGTATGTATATATGTATATATATGTATGTATATATATATATATATATATATATATATATATATATATATATGTATGTATATATGCATATGTATATATGATACATATACACATGTATATATATATATATATATACATATATAAAAATGTTTATGTATGCATATATGTATATACACATATATATTTGTGCATATATGTATATGTATATGCATATATACTGTATATATATATATATATATATATATATATATATATATATATATATATGCATATATATACATATATACATATATATACATATATATACATATATATATATACATATACATATGTGTGTGTGTGAGTGTACTTGTGAATTTCCATCCCACATATAGCATCGATGAAGATTTTCTTTGTTGAATTTTTAAACATCACACACAGGACAAATCTTTGTTCTTGTTCTAAAATAAATAAACTTTGCATATCACCTAAAGTTGAAATGTAATCGTTTGCGAGCCATAATGGTTTCCATATGGCCCCGCAAGAATCATACCAAGTTCAGGCTGTTTGTATTACGACAGACAGAGTTGTTAGTTGTATTAATAATGCTTTTTAAAGTTACACACTAAATTCTGCAGTTCTTTGATGTTGAAATGTTCTCTCCATCTTTCACAGACCAGATGCTGCTGCTTAATGGAATCTTTTTTTTACATTTGAATCTGTTATAACCACATCCCAATTATTTCTCCCCCATTTCAGTTGCTGCAAAACCGTCCACATTTACATTTAAATTCCATAATTCTAGAAAACTAAAAAAAAATCCTACATGACAGAAACACTCCTAATGGCATATTTCTTACCATCCAATATTTAAAATTAAACTCCTGGTGCTCAAAGGAAGTTGTGATGCAAAAACTTATTAGGGGAGCAGTTCTTCCTTTTCATGTCAAAAGGAATACTGATGTTTCACTTTGTCAGAGATTCTGTAAAAGAGATACTCAAATCGAGCTTTTTCCATAAGGAATACCGTATCACCTTTGCCACTTGGCGATTTATGTCTCATAAGGTATTTAATGTCCTCATGAATGGCGGCGTTCTGATTTCTCAGAGGCAGAGAATACAGGCAGTTGTGACTTTTTTTTTATCTGATGTTTTGACGGCTCCATAAATCATTGTTTTACAAAATGTTTCTTTAGTAACAACACGGACAATCTAATATTTGCTTAGTTTTGTTGGGGCTTTGAAACTACCAACAGGCATGGTAATTAACGTCTTTAAACAATGTAAACAAGTGCGTCCGATCCGCCTCATTCAGACGTTCATGGATATTTAAGTAAGCTACCGTGATCACTGCAGTTCCAATTTATTTGAAACGTTTCAGCAGGCTATGTTTCAAAACATTAGTGCTACATGTTTCTAAAAATAGAAAATCATCAGAGATTCAAAAATGTCATATTAATGATGGTATTTTATATTCAATTTTCCCCAATATTTATTTTCTCAGCACTTTGGGTGTAGTTAAAAGCATAAAGGTTGTGATTGGTCGAGGCTAACGAGGCTAAATAACAAGTAAAAAGTATCCAAGCGTTTCAATGGTTTTATAGAAGCTTTTGAGGCTAAATAGCCATGGGATTTCAGCTGAAACCTTTCCACGGGCAGATTTTTTTACACATTATTGTAACAATTAGTATGTGAGAAAGTAGTTGTCTTTTGGTATCAATACCAGTCTAGTGCTTCTGACTTCATCCCCCCTTTAATGAGAGTCTCTTGTGGAAGGTCAACAGGTAGTAACCTTGAAAATAATCAAGCTCAAACTTGTTAACATTTAACGATAGATAGCATTTCATTCTCACATCTTTTCCTTTAATACTTTTTTTTCTTCTTCTTTTTTTAGGTGCAATTGCTGATTTCAAACTTATAGTACATATTGTTACTTCTAGGAATCTATTTTGACTTGCTGTTTTGCAATATATTCAATTGTTTTCTGAAGAAAAAAAAATCAAATTTAACATAAGCCGCAATTTGCACTTTTTT
>NW_028234405.1:5676944-5679444 GCF_977035675.1 Penaeus japonicus | reverse complement strand
TTTCGGAAAATATGTCATCGTCTGATTAATACGAGGGAATATATTGACAGGAAGTAGAAAATCCTGTCTAAAAACTTGAAAAATCTAATGTTATATGTACATATATGTGTGTATGTATATACAGTGTATATATAGATATGCATATATACATATACATATACATGTGTGTGTGTGTATTTATATATATGTATATATACTGTACAGTATATCTATATATATGTATATATATATATATATATATATATATATATATATATATATACATACATATATATACATACATATATATACATACATAAATACACATACATGAATATATATGTATGTATGTCCATATACATGCATAAATACATATACATATATGTATGTACATATATATGCATATATACATATACATATATGACTATACATATATATATATATATATATATATATATATATATATATATATATATATATGTGTGTGTGTGTGTGTGTGTGTGTGTATGTGTGTGTATGTGTAAATATACATATACATTATGTATGTATATATATATATATATATATATATATATATATATATATATATGCATATGTGTACATGCATAAATACACATATGTAAATATATATGTATGTACGTCCATTATGCATAAATACATAATATATGAATATATATTTATATATATGTATATATACTGTACAGTATATCTATATATATGTATATATATACATGTATATACATACATAAATACACATACATAAATACATATGTATGTATGTCCATATATATGCATAAATACATATACATATATGAGTATATATATATATATATATATATATATATATATATATATATATATATATATACTGTATATATGTATATATGCATATACATATATGTATGTACATATATATATGCATATATACATATACATATATGATATGAATATACATATATATATGTATATATATATGTGTATGTAAATATACATATACATATATGTATATGTATATGTATATGTATATGTATATGTATATGTATATGTATATGTATATGTATATGTATATGTATATGTATATGTATATGTATATATATATATACCTGTATGCAGTTGTGTGTGTGTCTGTAAGTGTGTGCGTGTGCGTGTGTGTGTGTGTGCACGCACATGTGTGTATAAATTACTGTAAGGATAACTTTTACCTCACGATCATTTGCCTAATATCGTTAAAACTTTAAAAACCCTCAAGGGTTCCAAACCCGCGAAGACTAAGTATTCCCTTAACTTTTATAGATCGTCTAATGTGTACACACACTCAGACACACGTACGTGTGTGTGTGCGTACGTGCGTGCGTGTGCGTGCATGTGTGTGTGTGTGTGTGTGTGTTTCATATTCATACCGTGTAATCATTTCATGAAGCTTCCATTCAGATTCACCGTATCCCAATTATCCCTAGTCATTTCACGAAATCCTCCCCTTCTAACAAATAAAATAAACAAATAAAATAAATAAAAAGTTTTTGTTCGCTTCTACTTTCAACCTATACTACTGGTTGATTAATGCATGTAAAGGCCCTCATACACGCTCGGTGAGATAATGATAAACTTCCACACGCGAGCCACACTTTCCACATACTGTACATTAGTCATTGACCTGACTTGTC
This sequence comes from Penaeus japonicus, assembly GCF_977035675.1. Lineage (NCBI taxonomy): Eukaryota > Metazoa > Arthropoda > Malacostraca > Decapoda > Penaeidae > Penaeus > Penaeus japonicus. The sequence continues at coordinate 5,677,801 of NW_028234405.1, read as the reverse complement.
TGGACTATCCTCCCATTTTACCATATTGTTTCTCTTCTATCCTCTCTTAATCCCTTTATCCTCCATTTATATTAGCTGCAGCCTTACTGTTGAAATATAAAGGAACTCCAGGTGTCAGTCCAGCATATGCCTGACTTCTTCAGCACTAACATGTGGTCAGCAAGTGTTGCAGGTAATGTATAGCATCAAATGTACTGATGCTCGTAAAATAGAAGGATTTATTGTCTAGCCTTACTTAGGAATGTTCTTTTTTCCATTATACATTATTTTTCTTTAATGTTTTATAACATCTTGTAACATGTATGCAGTGTAAGTTTGAGTCCGTGGTCTGTTAAAAAAATATACAAAAATCTAAAAATGATTCATCCGACGCTTGTGACTTGTTTTGTGCTGGTTAACTTTTACTTGTTTACTCGTATCGTCGGAATGGACATGCAATTGTGTTCTATTCATTCAGTGTGGTTCTGCTGAAAAAAAAAGTTATAAAAAACGCAGCGGCTTCAACGAACCCATGCTGAACTTCAAGAAAATTGTGCAGACACTAATCAAGTGGGTGCAGCCATAGTGACAGAGATCGTATGCAAAAAGATATTCAGAAGGAGCACCTGCATTTCATGCAACCTATCATCAATCTTCCTAATTAATGCATTTCAAGAAGTAAGGTTCTTATTACTTCTCACTTACTACTTACTACTACTCACTACCGAGCGGTAAACGTTGCAATGCACCTCTTCAATAGCATTTTATCCGTTGTTTGGTGCCCCAGCCATGCTTCAAAGAGATATCTGGGAGTTTCCATTACAAGTCATCACAGAACGGAAGGGTGTCTGGCCTCATCTCATCATTGATCATAAAAT
>NW_028234405.1:5669444-5671944 GCF_977035675.1 Penaeus japonicus | reverse complement strand
GCACCACTAGACTAAAAAAAATTGTTAGCTGAATCTATTCTATGAATACAGAGCATACCAAATTGTCATTAACTTAAAAATACACGCACATATATACGAAGGAGCAAGCCAAATGAAAGAAAATTACCTAGGCTCGTATCCACCCTTCCCTCCCAACTTCATTTACCTTGCAGCATTATGATGCAGCGTCCGTGCAGTGTCCTTTGGCTCTTTGAAAAAATGATAACAATGCTCGATGCATTTAATGGTCTTACTTGACACATTTAGCTGGTTTATGTGAGAATATTCTTGCTTCGCTCGTTTCTCTTGCATTTTTCATCGTACCAGGCTGACTGTTCGGCTTTATATTATAACGAATGGCGTTGTTGATGTGCTGATACATGACGTACCTATAATACAGAGATATATATATGTATAGAATATCTGAATCATATATAAAACCCTATGCAGAATACATACAAACGTGAATTTATTCATACATATAGATACTGTACATGCATGCATACACACACACAAATAAGAAAAAAAAACAAAAGACGAAATGGATCCTTTAACATTCCGTTCCCAACCTGGCGGCGTTCGGGAATCGAATCCCCCGAGGAAGCAGCCCAAGAAAAACAATAGGCGATAAAACCGTCCCTCCTCTCTCGTGCCATAAGGGCATCGTTGAGAGTGAGAAATATCAATGGAATTAAGGCAATTGCAGACGGAATGATTTTTTTTATGATACGTAAAGGAAGGGTCTCGGGGACTTTGCCATAATCCTCGAGTAGAACGAAAAGGACGAGACAGGAGGATACGAACGTCCTATAGAAACACCGAAAAAAAGGAAGAATAAAAGGGAAAAAGGGGAAAAAAAGGAAGATAGTAGTGGGGAGTGAAGACCGCGGAGGAGGAGGGGAGAGGGGGGAAGGAGTTGGAAGGGGGAGGCGCTAAGATCGATTTGGGGTGAAATTGGGGCGAGGGGAGGGAGGGGCGAGGGGAGGGAGGGGGGAGGTGGGGAAACCAGGAAGGGTTCACTTTCCGCTTCATCTGTGCTCCGGAACGAGCTCTGCAGCGTGAGGGGTGTGGGCCGGAGTAGCGGGTGGGTGGGTGGGTAGGAGGAAGGAGATTGAGTGTGTGCTAATGGAGGAAGATGCTTTGATTTTCGGATGAACAATACATGTTTTAGCGGATACCTCCCCCTCCCACTCTTTTCCACTTCATCATCCCCTGCCTAACCCCATTCCTCCTACACACCCCTCCCCTACCTCTCCTCCATCTCCCCCTTCCTATCTACCTCTCCTCGTCCTTTTTTTCCCTTTTTCATCGTTTCTACTTTCCTAAATACCTTCCTCTGTCTTCTTCTACATCTTCACCTCCTTCTTTTTCCTTTTTTTTTCTCTTCCTAGTAATTTCTTCCAGTTCCTCCTCTTCCTATTCCTAGTATTATATATTTTTTTTCTCCCATTCTCCTACTAATTTTGTCCCTTTCTCCTCGTCTTTTTACCAGTTCTCCACATCCTCTTACTCTTCTTCTCCATCCTCCTTCACCCACTCCCCCCCTCCCCTCTCCCCCTTCGCATCCAAAGCTCCACCTTCCCCTCGACCCTGTCCTGTTCCCTTCAGCTCCGGATTATTGTTCAAGGGTTATCTGGCCTAAAACATTTTCCTTCAGAGCTTTTGTTATTCGAAGAGCCTCTGCTCGTTCTAATATAGTAAATTTTGAGATATGTATTTTTTTACCACCCCTTTCCTCTCAGCACTTTTGGAATTGTTCTTTCCTTTCACTAGATAGGCGTCTAAATACAGTTACATATGTTTTCCTTTTATTTTTTTCTTACAATTTTTTCCCCTATATGCAAGAACTGAGTCACTTTCAACATGGGATTTTTTTTTTTACTTTCGCTCCTACATACCAACACGTAAGCTGCCTTTGTTTGGTTGCCATATAAAAAAAAATTTAGTGTTGGGTTGTCACTATGTAAAAATTTTCCTCTGCATCGATAGACCTCTATCATTTCTTTATTATCTTGAATTGGTTACACTTTCCAAAACATCGTTACTATCATGTTCATTTTTTTTTACTTATTTTCTATAAATATTGCTTGCTAAATCCGGGATAAGAGATTTATTTGACTTCTGCCTTCTGCATGTTAACTGCCCTTTCTCCTTACTCACTGACCGTGTCCTGATTTGACCATCTGTTCCGGGCATCTCTTAAATTCGCACAGAACGCATTACGAAGATTGGCAAAGCTACCTTCACGCTTATTTATGCAAATACGAAATCAGAGTTCGTCATAGATAACCAAAGCTGATGCTGCCCCGTTTTTAATCACCAAAGCACTGATAAAAACGTATGCCGTAGTGAATTCTTAGTCATCAGCTGATTTCAAAACGTAAAGACGTATCATATCAAGCGAGGAATTCACAGGAAAAAGAGCGATAATTTCGACTGTCCTTGTTGTGATTTAGTGAGAGACGCCATCTGGCTTGGCTAGGCTAGGCTGATGGTTATT
>NW_028234405.1:5641944-5644444 GCF_977035675.1 Penaeus japonicus | reverse complement strand
ACAGAAAGTCGTCCACAAAGAATCCTGACAGCGCCTTATACTGCATACCATGCAGCGGATACGAGAAAGCTTATTATGATGAAACAGGACGTGGATTCAGCACCTGGATCAGTGAACATCGTCACCACAGATCATCCAACGTCATGGTGGTACACGTAGATGAAGCGGGACATCTACCGGACTGGAAACGTGCCAAAGTGATCCATGAAGGATTAACCCAATTAAAGAGGAAAATGATGGATGCTGCATACATCGCGACGGAGGAGAACATGAACACAGCGTCGGGTCGCTTCAAATTATCCAAGGTCACGGCAACGTCTATCATGCGGACAACGAGAATCGGGAATCAGCTGGGTCGTCAGCTCTTGAATAATATATATGTTTATGCAAGCTTGATGTAGTATGTAGTTCTGAAGACGGGGTAACCCGAAGCGCGTAAATTACATCTCTTGGGTTTTGGAACTATTCAGTCTCACCTATACCCTTTTATCCATTTGTCACAATGAACTGGGTTCAGTCTACCTGAAATGTGCCAGATGCGTGTCTTCGGGGCGGGGGGAGAGGGGGAGGGCTGTATCTGGGGTGCTGAGTTTGATGATGGTGATGATAATGAGGATGATAATGATAATAATATGAATAATTTCAATAGCAATATTTATAATGATGACATAAATAATATATATAATTTCAATAGCAATAGATATAACGATATTATGAATATGAATAATTTCAATAGCACTAAAAATGAAATGCATATTATTTCATGAATACTTTTTTTTGTGATGATGAAACTAACAAAATTATTCATAATACAAATAATGATAATAAAAATATTATGTGTTAGTGTGATTCCTCTCGGTTACATTATCCAAGAACACCAATGACGATGAAGACTTTAAATTTCTCTTAACACATAGGATACTTGTAAAAGCAATATAACCAAAATTCAACATAGAAAGAAAAAGAAAAGTTGAAAAAAAAACTGCAGTCCATTCTAAGGATTTAATCATCTCGAATTAATTTGACTTCAACGATCGTTTAAGCATTTGATCTCACTAATTTCAACGACACATTGTCAACTTCAAGGACTTTCCAATGTGACGATTTGCAAAAGATTGACAAAAAATAAACTTGCAATTGCATAAGTCGGACTGAAAACGGTTTAAGGAAAAGAGAGCAACTATCGCGCATGGAGTAAATTGGGAAGAGAATTTTCTTTGTATTGCAAAGGGCGCAACATTGTCAACCGGGCCTCAATTCTTATTGCAATGTTGGGTTTTGTGGCCGCAGGTTTACTTGTGCTGTCTGAAGGCTGTATATATGTGTATGTGTGTGTTATTTATGTGTGTCAGACACTTCACTATTTAGTTTTTCTTCTCTTCTTGAGACTCACTCACACTCATTCTCTCTCTCTCTCTCTCTTTTCCCTTTCTTCCTCTCGCTCTCTCTTCTCACTTTTCTCTCCCCCCTCCCCTACTCCCCTTCCCTCCCTAACACAACTCTCTTCTTTCCCTATCCCCTATTCTCTTCCTTCACTTCCTTCTCCCCTTTCTATTCCCTCCCTCTCCTTCTCCTCTCTCACTCTATCACCCATTCCTCTCTCCCTCTCTTGCACCTGTCCCCTCTCCACCAGCCAGACACCCTTCCTCCCTCCCTGTCTCGCCCAACCTCATGTTTTAATATAAAGAAGTGCCTCTCTGCGGCCACAACCAACCTCTCTTTCGAAGGAGTGGCCTTTTACATGTGGTGAAAGGGGTGGCGTAGGATGGACTAAAGAGATTTGAATGTGGGAATAAAAAGAGTTAGAGGAATAGATAGATGGATAGATGGATGAATGGATGAATGGATGGACGGACGGGTAGGAAAGGAGATAAAGACAAAGTGTGAGGAGAGAGAAAGTGATATGGATAGGGTGACAGACAGAAAGACATAGAGCAGGAGAGAAAAAGTAGAGGGAAAGATAGAAATAATGAAAATAGGAGAGAGAGAACGCGAGAGAGAAAAAAAAGAGGTAAGTAAGGGGATACTGATGAATAGCGTGGAGGAAGGAGGGAGGAAATGTTGATGGGAGGAGGGAAATGGTAGGTAGAGCAAAAGCGATCAATACATATAATTTAAAACCATTTACGAAATTTACATATATCACTAGATAAAGATATAGATGCATACATAAGCAAAGAAATGAATATATATATATATATATATATATATATATATATATATATATATATATATACATATATATGTGTGTATGTATATATATAAATATATATATACATACAAACTTTATATATATAAATATATATATACATACAAACTTTATATATATAAATATATATATACATACAAACTTTATATATATAAATATATATATACATATGTATATACTGTACATATATACATATATACATACATATAAATATATATATATATATATATACATATATATATACATATATATATTATATATATACATATATATATTATATATATACATATA
>NW_028234405.1:5621944-5629444 GCF_977035675.1 Penaeus japonicus | reverse complement strand
CAATCAATATTCCTTATCACTGTTACCCCATTTATCATTTACATTTAACATAATTACCAAAGATCATTGCTATCAATACCCCATAATGAAATTGCAGATACCTTCCCTGACTTCCAATCAATTTCAACGGATTTTTTTTTCTTTTTTTTGCCAATACAATAATCCTATTAGATCCGATTGTGTTTTCAAAACATTCCGCTCGACCTCTTTCGCCACATAAATCTCACCGAAATGTTTAAACTCTAGGCGTATCAAAACCCTATTTTCGTCTGCTCTTTATCTCAAAAGAGAAATAAATAATTTCAGATGCTTATACTCTGGATATTTCTTGTCTTTATTCGTTATAAATTAAGAAGAGAAAGCTACAGAGAAGTGAACTATTTTGCCACGGTCTAATTCTAACTGTTCTGTCATTAGCGTATTTATATATGTGAAGGAGCGCGTGGGTTATCTCATTAAGTGGGCGACTGTATGTGTGTGTGTGTGTGTGTGTGTGTGTGTGTGTGTGTGTGTGTGTGTGTGTGTGTGTGTGTGTGTGCGTTTGTTTGTGTGTGTGTGTGTGTGTGTGTGTGTTTGTGTGTGTGTGTTTGTTTGTGTGTGTGTGTGTTTGTGTGTCCGTGTGTGTGTGTTTGTAAGAAAAGAGGAAAGAGAGAATATAAAGGTACCGATGATAATCTAAGATTATTAAAGGATAAAGATAAATCAATTACAACAAAATGACATACGACAAAAGTCATACAAATAAAATCTGCAATTATAGTTACTATAATAATTATGATGATGAAACAATATTCTCCGAATCATACCTAAAAAAAAATGACAACAGTAATCATAAATACAACCTAATATGTACAAAAAAACAAAAAACAAAAACAAAACAAATCATTAAAACGATAACAATCATAAATACAACCAAAAGTATACAAGAACATCGAAGTGAAAATCGCCTCACATCTATAAAGTATATGTTCCTCAAGATATATGTACACTCGAGATGTCTGGTAGCAGTAATACGAACATTTGGGATAAAATGTCTTTTCTTCACAGTTTATACAAACGGATTTATCTCCAAAGTGATCAAAGGAGTGAGTGGGCGATGCTGCCAACCCAAAGGAGTGAAAAGAGTGAAAGAAGAGGAAAAAGGAGTGAAAGAGGAGAAAAAAAGGAGTGCTGGAGGAAGAAGGTGAGGAGGAAAAGAGAAGGTATATGTCAAGGAAAGAAAAAGAAGTGAGTGGAAAATAATTGAGAGAAAGAAAGAAAAGAGAGAGAGAGATAATATATACATAATGTATATATAATAAATAAATAAATATATACATATATATATATATATATATATATATATATATATATATATATATAGAGAGAGAGAGAGAGAGAGAGAGAGAGAGAGAGAGAGAGAGAGAGAGAGAGGAAGATAAGAAACACACAAGAACACTCTAAAAAAGAATAATATCAAAGAGAATAAAAAAACGTGATGGGAGAGGAAGAAAGACGTCAAAGCATCAATTAAGGAAACCAAACCGACAGACCGACAGAGAAGAGGCAACACGAGGAAAAAATAAAGCAAAAGACACGGACGGCACACGAAGTGAAGAGGAGGGACGAGAATGGAGAGTGATGCACACAGCCAATGCAGGATGGCGGTCAAGGAGGTCAAGGGAATGCGCTCGAAAGCAATTCCACATTCCACATTCCTCCTCCACTCCACCCACTCCACTCCACTTTCGCAATCTCTTCTGTTCCCTTTCACTCCCCTCTTCTACTCTCCTTTCCAACCCTCGTTTTTTCTGGCTTTCGCATGGCTCCCTCTGCCCTCTTCATCTCTTTCCTCGCTTCAAGGTCACCCATTTCACCCTTCTCCCTACCTCCATCCCTCCCTCCCTTCACCCTTCTTCCTATTTCCCTCCTTCTTTCCCTCCCTTCTCCCTCCCTGCCTCCCTCCCCACTTTCCATATCCCATCTTCCTTCCTTCCCTCCCCTCCTGTCTCCTACCCCATTCCCTCCCTTCCAAATCCCATCTTCCTTCCTTCCTTCCCTCCCTTTCTCCTGTCCCATTCCCTCCCTCCCTCCTTCCTATATCCCTTCCCACGACCTCCCTCCAACCCTTCAATGTTCCCCCTACCACCCCTACCCCTAACCCCATCTCGCTAACAGCACCAATGCCATTAGGACTGGCTCGAGAAGTCCAAGTGAGGGAGACAGATAAGCGAGTGAGCGAGCGAGATAGGAATAGAGAGAGGGAGGGAGAGAGAGAGAGAGAGAGAGAGAGAGAGAGAGAGAGAGAGAGAGAGAGAGAGAGAGAGAGAGAGAGGAGAGGAAGGAGAGAGAGAGAGAGAGAGAGAGAGAGAGAGAGAGAGAGAGAGAGAGAGAGAGAGAGAGAGAGAGAGAGAGAGAGAGAAGAGAGAGAGAGAGAGAGAGAGAGAGAGAGAGAGAGAGAAGAGAGGAGGAGAGAGAGAGAGAGAGAGAGAGAGAGAGAGAGAGAGAGAGAGAGAGAGAGAGAGAGAGAGAGAGGGAGGGAGGGAGAGGGAGAGAGAAAAAAAATACACAGGCAAGTAATAATAAAATCAATTAAGAAAACAAAGAGAAAAAAAGATCGTAATTGCAGTATTAACACTGACATGAATATGCTTCCTATATAGCAAACAAGTAAAATAACGCAACGGAATGCAAGAAGCGTACAAAATGAGGAAAAGCGAAAGCCTGAGTTAAAGAAGGGGAGAGAACAATGCAGATGATAAATGTTAGAATAAATAAATAAGAAAGAGAAGAGAAGAAAAGCGGGAGAGTAATTCCGAAAATGGAATGGCCACACATCTCTCCAACAAGGGATACACAGATCTTAAGGCAGTGTTTAATCAGCAGTGCCAGAGGGTGGCACCGGTTACTCCCGGTGAAGGGCGCAACCAGCTTGGCTAATGACGAGAGAGAGAGAGAGATGGGAAGAGAAACAGGAGAAAGGAAAGAAGGCAATAAACAATTAGGAACCAGAGGGCCAACATTGTTAAGGTGGAGGAACATTAACATAAAATTACTGAAGGAGCAAGCTAGAAATGAAGAAAAATATCATAATCAAATAACAAATCAAATATATGCTTATATATATATATATATATATATATATATATATATATATATATATATATATATATATATATATATATACATATATATACATATATATATACATATATATATACATATATATATATATACATATATATATATATACATATATACATATATATATACATATATATACATCTACATCTACATATATACATATAATATATATATTATATATATATATATATATATACATATATATTACATAATATATATATATATATACATATATATACATAATATATATATATATATATACATATTTATATATACATATATATATATATATACATATATATATTACTATATATATTATAATACATATTATTATATACATATACATATATATATACTTATATATGTGTATATATATACATATATATGGTCTTATATATTTATATTTATATATGTATATATATGTATGTATATATAAAGATATATATGCATATATATATACGTATATATATATATATATATATATATATATATATATAATGTATATATATACATACATATACATATATAATGTATTCGTATTTATGATGTGTCATGTATGTCCAAGTGTTTTTATGTGAGTGTTTGTATGTATGCATGCGTTGAACAATCAAATGGAACGTAGGTTAACGGTCAAAAAAGTGAATGAGTTGATTACAGTGTCAGGTTAATGAAAAGCAATGTCAGTTAATCGAACAGCTGAAGTGAATGAACGCTGCAGATAAAATCTTAAATCAAAGGAACTGTTTAACTAAGCCAAGCGACCGACAAAAATAGCCTGGTGACCTTTTAGTTCTGTTTAGAACTATCTACCAATACCTGTTACGTTATAATAGCAAACAGGTAAAATAAAAATGTTAAAGATGAGTGAACAAATACATGCATACATAAAACTGTTAAAATGCCTTCATATAAACCGTGTAACGTTTCAGATATTTCATATATTATCATAACCATCACCCATCTTTATATCCCTTCCACTCGTAGCGAAACTTTATACTTCGACAAACAAACTAACATCAACACAATAGCATAGGGATAAAGTTTTAGACAAAACCAAAAACTCTTGGTGCGGAAGGTAACAGATACGAACTTCGCCATGGAAACCAATGTATTGTGGATATCCGTTTTTTTTTGTTGTTTTTTTGTGCCTTTTGTTACAATAGAATCTGTAAAGTTTCTCTATCAATAATAATAACAGGAAAGTTGGTCCTGTTTTATACCATCGGTTCGTAAACTTTACTTTTCATTTTTTCAATCCTGCGATTTCTCGAAAATCACAATGGTCCTTCAGTTGGAACATGTATATTAGTCCGTGTGTATGCTACTTTGTTATACTGAGAATACAAACAAGAAATATATTTGATTTTTTGGACTAGCGTTTGTGTGTTCCGTTACCCTGGCATTTTGTATACGCGGAGGAACATAAACTATACATTATATGCAAAAAAAAAAGGTATTCTTATACCGTCATCACGAACAAATGACTGACTGCGATGTAAATATTCTGCAATCAATTCTGGAACGAGAGGAAAACGAATAACCGCCTTCTGTAAAAGGTTGAATCTTTTGTTATATGACCTTGCCACATTATCTTATAAAAAATAATCAAATTCCATTTCTGAACTGCATTTGCGAGAACAACGCAACACAAAATTGTAAAGAGTATTCGAAAAAAGTGAATTACGCACTATTGCAATATGTACATACACGTATATAATGATGTTAAAGCAAAGAACGAAAAAAATAATAAATATAGTAATAATCACAATTATCAATATAATCAATATAATTTCAAAAAAATATAACATTCATGAGGATAACAAGAACGTTGTTGATGATGATGATGATAAACACTGGCACCACATAAACTAAACTCACATCAAAGAGCTGAAACAGTTTCATCAAGATGCCAAAATAGTCCTTCTCGAAAGTGCATTGCAAGCACTTTCCCCAAGAGTAGTGAACAGCCCAAGGCAATGAGGTCACGGGCCGATCGATCAACTAACTGGCTGACCATCCACCCTGATATTGTATTTAAGTCCTGCTAACTTCATGGCTGGTGAGAAATGGCTTGATTAATTGATTCGGGCCGCGGAGTCACGGAGGCTTGTGTTGGGAAAGAGGAACATGGGGCTGAGCCGCGCTGGTGTCTGGTCAGTGGCCCAAAAGGTGGCCCTTTGTATTCACCAGGTACATGTCCTCTGGAAAGAGTTCATTGCTGCTGTTGGAGAAAGGGTACGAAAATAACGAATAATGTAATAGTGCGTATTCATATTTCTACATCATTATATATATATATATATATATATATATATATATATATATATATATTCAATATATATATGTATATATAAATATTCAATATATGTGTATATATATATATATATATATATTTAATATATATGTATATGTATATATATATTAATATATATATAATATACATATATATATACAATATATATGTATATATATATATATATATATATATATATATACATACATATATATATTCAATATATATGTATATATATATATATATATATATTCAATATATATGTATATATATATACATATATTATATATATATATATATATATATATATATAATATACATATATATCAATACATATATATCAATATATATATACAATATATATCAATATACATATATATCAATATATATATAATATATATATATCAATATATATAAATATATATATATATATATCATATATATATATTATATATATATATCATATATATAATATATATATTATAATATATATTATATTATATATATATCAATATATATATATATATCAATATATATATATATTAATATATATATATATATATATATATATATATATATATATATGTATATATATACATATATACATATCCGAACTACATATTTGCGTAATTCTGATAATGTGATATGTCTTACCTCTTAGCAGTGTTTGACTCTCATTCAAACTTTTTTTCTTTCTAGGAAATTATATGATTCTGATCATAAGAGCAATCGATGCAATAATCTTATTATATCAGTGTTTTAGGAAGGTTGCGGAATTAATTAAATAATGAACGAGTGTGTGATTGATAGCTGAGCTGTTGCATGGTCAGCTTGGGAACGTGACCCTTTGTTGATGTGCGAGTGGACAGTTACATTAAGCCGTAATCTGCTAAGGGAAATGCATTTATACGGACAATAGTTGCTTCGGTATACTGGGTCATGTACCAGACAAATATGTGTGTTTATTCCTTCATAAAATCTAAAGGAACATGAAAAGAGTAATGACAACTGACAGAAAATTACGAGTATTTAATACTAATATTAATATTTCCAATATTTCCTCAATCCCTTTCACACGTTCAGCCCGAATAAGTTTAAGTTTACCTCGCGTATGGTGTGGAAACTGGACTGGTAGGTGCAACCAAGGCCGATGACGATAGTAGGGAGGAAAGAAAACCCAGACGAAAATAGGGAATGGAAGAGAGCGGAAGACAGCTAATGCTTGAAGGGGGAAGAACAGAGGTATAGCGAGAGGCAGAAAGTTTGAGTTCGGATTAATGGAGTAATAAGCATTACTGTGCTGGATGAAGGCAGGGTGTATTGAAAATAGAGTAACATAAAAGGATGTCAAATAGAGTGACAAAATGCATCATATCTTTATATTTATATGTATATATATGTATATATATATATATATATATATATATATATATATACATATATACATTCTTTTTAACTACAACATTACTAATATGAAAAATGGAAACAAAAAAGCACAGTAACTACAGGAACGAAAAAAAAATCATTATGAATCGTACTGAATGAAGAGAATACTTTTGATATGGAGCCGAATAAAGGTCGGTTACACCACCGTTACCGAACCGATCGAGCCGCTCAATACGGAGTCAAGTGTTGGCGAATTCCAATAATGAAAGGACCAGGCGCAAGGAGATTCAATCGAGAGTAGGAAGAGAGAGAGGATAAAGACAATTTTAGTCTCTAATCTTCACTGAAAAATATTTCGATTGGAGTATTTGTATTGGTTCTATAATCTAGGTGTTTTTTTTTAGGGTGGAATATGTTGAGCTCTGAAGGAATGGCTATCACAATAAAACTTAACATGACAAATACAGTAAACAAACATGTTTTCTTGTGCTTGGTTTTGATGTCTTCCCTTCACTATTTGGTGTAAACAAATCGCCTTAAATATCCTTCCACGAAACGAACTCCAACGTAACATTAAGCTTCTTGATATACTACTATAAACGTTCTAGTTTCTCGATATACGAAAACACACTACCCCAGCTTGTATAATGGACCCAATATCTCCAGAGAAAAAAGGGGCCTTTGTTATACCGCAAATC
>NW_028234405.1:5546944-5551944 GCF_977035675.1 Penaeus japonicus | reverse complement strand
TCTCTCTCTCTTTTTTTTTCTCTCTCTCTCTTTTTCTTTCTTTCTTTCTTTCTTTCTCTCTCTCTCACTCTGTGCGTGTGTGTGCGGGCGGGTGGGCGTGCATGTGTATGTCGATTCATATTTCCCAAAGTGAAATGACAAGGGAATACACTCGCATTACTTTTCCCCCTCAACCCATCATCATCTCTAACTCGGTTTTTGTCTTGATTTTCTTACTCTGTCTTGATTTTCTTCCTCTTTTTTTCTATCTTCTCTTCACTTCACTTTTCCACCGCAGAGCTAATCACTTCATCAGCTTAGCGAATTCGCCCTTAAGGATTCTTCGTTTTTTTTTTTCCTCATTTCCTCCCCCAAGTTAATTATGTATATACGTGCTCATTATTCAACCTTTCATAATAGATCAATTTACTTCGCTGTTTAATGAAAATACGAAGAGGGAACGAGAGATAAATGGCGAGGTATGGAGGGATAGGCACAACAATCATGCAGAAGGAAGAGAGGGGAGAGGAAAGGAGGGAGGGAAGGGGAGAAGAAGGTGGGGAGAGGGAGAGGGAGAAGGAGAGGGAAAGGGAGAGGAAGACGGAGAAAGAGAGAGAGGAGGGAGGGAGAGAGTGGGGGAGAAAGGGAGATAAACAGAGAGAGAAAGATAGAAACATAGAGAGAGAAAGATAGAAACACAGAGACAGAGAGAGAAGCTGTGAGACAAGAGAAAAAGGAGCAGCTTCAAAGAATGATTTAGCATACTCCCAGTAGAGCCCTGGGAGTTTCCAAAGTTCTTGAACAATTTTGCTTTTCTCTTCATTTCGGAGGTCGACGGTTCATTTCCCTCTCTGAAGTGCCCCCATCACCCTTCTGAGGGAAGCGCAAGAACTTTGATTATTCTCACTTCATACCTGCCTCTGCTTTTATGAAGTTGCCTTTCGCTCTCAGATTTCCTTCAGTCTTTGATCTTTTTTAATGTTCATCTTTACCGTTTTTGTTGTTTTTCCCCCCATTTTCTGGTATATAAATTTATATTGTTTTTTTCTTTTCTCTTTCTTTCTTTCTTCTTCTCTTTCTTTTTCTCTCACTCTCTCTATCACTCTATCACTCACTCTATCACTCTCTCTCTCTCCCTTTTCCTCCCTTTCTCGTACCTTTGCTTCTACTTCTATTCGAACCCATCGTCCTCCCTCATTCCGCCACGACCTTGGATGTCACCAGCTTCTAAAGGCAGCTCTTTAACATTCCCGAATTATGACAAAGATTGATGGCACTTTCCTTCACATTATCAACCGCGGGCACTGCCACCGGATATGTGCGGTGGCAGAGGTTGCGCGGACTTGGAGTAATGGATAAAGGAAGAGGTGAGAAGCAAATTTAAAATCTTAAAACATTTTCTTTGTATTATATTCACATATACAGTATACGCACACAAACATCTACATTTAGCTATCTATCTATATATGTGTGTGTGTATTATATGTATATGTATATATATATACACAAATATATATATATATAATATATATACATATATATATATACAAATATATATATATATATATATATATATATATATATATATATATATATATATATATATATATACATGTATATATATACAACCATATATCTACTACACACACACACATATATACATGTATGCATATATGTGTGTGAATAGCAAAAAGCTCACTGCCTCTAGGATGCACAAGGTAAAAAATCGCAGAAGTTCGGCGTTTACCAGAAATAAATGCTAGCAAGATTATTAGCTGTATGTCAAAGTTCACACAATAGGTTAGTGAATGTTATGCTAACTCGTGAAGGAGGCGAGTTCAAAGCCTGTACATGGGAGGCCTTACGTGCTCGGAATTCTAAGAAGCAAACACCTGCCGTTGACGCTCTTCAGAAAAAGTGTGTGAACAAACATGGAGAAAAGAAATGCATTTTCATTTCCTAAGTCTATATGTATGTGTATAAGCGTTTGTGCGTGTGTGTATGTTAATCTAGATAGATATAGATAGATAAAGGTGGATAGAAAGACAGATAAATAGACAGATGCGCATATGGATGTGCATTTTGTGTTTATTATAAGGTAAGAGAGTTAACATTATTATGTGTTTACAGGAGAGTAGCCAGAGTATGTATGGTATAAACTGTTTACTATCAACTCGCGGGAGGTTACATGTTTTTCCTTTTGTAAACATCATAACCTATGCGTGTTAATACAGTCAAATGAAAAACACCTCCGAGGTATATCGATAGTCTACATTTGAAGCTATAAAAAAACAGAAAAAAATATTTATGCAATAACGCGATCTATTCGATCTGATTTTGAGGAAAAAGACCCTCCGATATATTAACAAGTTCAAATCTTGTTTATAAAAAAAGGCCAAAAAAAGAAGAAGAAAGTAGTAATAAATAAATAAAAATAGACTGAACTAAACCAGGAGCTCTGATTTTGCTTCATGTACAGTGAAAGCATAGAGGTTGGGAGTCCGGGGTAAAGAAAACAATTTTCTTCCTTACTACTACTCCCTCACACACCACATATCAAATAAACATGACCCATGGATGTATTTGCACAAAGACACACAAACACATGTATATAAACATAGGTTTGTGTGCGTGCGTGTGTGCGTGTGTTTATAGGTGTGTGTGTGTGTGTGTGAGAGAACGTGATTTTGTGTGTGTGCATTTGTGTGTGTGTGTGTGTGTGTGTGTGTGTGTGTGTGTGTGCGCGCGCGTGTGCGTATGTGTGAGTATGCGTGTGTGTGACCCTGAGAGCGTGGAGATACGTGCTTCTGTTTACATTAACATCAAATCGGGCATAAAAGCAAAAATCGAGCCCAGATTACGACGAGAGAAATAGCGGATCCACATTTTCAACAAGCTGAAATACATCACTCATTCTCATGTATATTCAAAACACAAATCCTCTCTCACCCTCGTGTTGATTCATTCGTGTAACATATTCGTTTTTGATCAAATACGCCTGTAGTTATAACACATACCCTTAATATGTATGTAGATTCATGGCTACATCAACCTTATATCATACTTCTATTCCAGCTAGGTTTCAATTAACAGGATTTTTCCTGTTCTAGGATGAAACCCAAGACTGGAAAATATTTTTAGATTAGTTTCTCCATTATGCATATACATACAAGATATATCCGTATCTAGTTTCCCCTCTCTCTCCCCTCTATCATACTCTCTCTCTCTCTCTCTCTCTCTCTCTCTCTCTCTCTCTCTCTCTCTCTCTCTCTCTCTCTCTCTCTCTCTCTCTCTCTCTCTCTCTCTCTCCTTCTTAAGGACAAACGCATAATCAGATAAGCTCATACACATACATGCACACACACAACACACAAACACACACACACACACACACACACCTCCAGATATATCTTCGCACATAAATACAATCCACTTGAGCCTCTCTTCCCTATCGACTGAAACACCCACTCGAGCACAAAATGCAGACAGTCGAGACAGTTTCGTGTCTGTAAGGTGCAAGATGCTTGTCCCGAGTGACGTCATTGACTCCGACGTTTGAACTAAGCGCCTTTTGCAGTCCTAAAAAGTCCTCGGCCTCCTTAGCATTACGTGGGTACGAGAAAGGGCACAGAGCGGCGGGGGAGCGGGATGATACGGCTGTTATGCTGCGGAGAGGTGGCAAAGGTGGATCAAATCTGATTAGTATTCGAGTGAGTGTGTGCTAGGAGAGATGATACGGTCTCTCTCTCTCTCTCCCTCTTTCTCTCTCTGACTCTGACTCTCCCACTCCCACCCCTACACCTATTTCTACTCCTACTCCTACTCCTCTCCTACTCCTCTCCTACTCCTACTCCTTCTCCTCTCCTACGCCTACTCTCACTCCTACTCCCTGTTCCTTTTACTCTTCATCTCTTGTCCCATCTCTCTCCCTCTCCTTCTCCGGCCCTTTAGGTATATTTCCAAATCTAAAACTTGTAAATTTCATTCCTCATTTTCAAAATTCATATGTGCATTTGCATCTTTCCCTTTCAGTCTATGCCATGTCCTTTTCGTATCCTCTACTTTCCTGTCTCCCTCTTTCCCTCTTCCCCCCTCCCCTTTATCCTTCCTTCCTCTTCTCAATCAATCATTCGCTTAAAGTTGTTTTTAACAAGAACAACTTCAAACAAGTTTGTAAGATAAGACGAGCCGATAAATCATATTGTTATACCACTATTAATTATACACTTATAACCAGATCCCTTAATTATAGACTTGAGTACAGACCTATAAAGGATCTGTTCATTTCTCCGTATACGGCAAACGAAGATCTATATATGAATAGTACCATAAAAAAAAATCTGAGTAGTATAAGTGAAACTGATATGCAAATGATCTATATATGAATAGTACCATAAAAAAAATCTGAGTAGTATAAGTGAAACTGATATGCAAATCGTATCATGTATAGCATAGTAATTGCATTATGCTAGACGCGTAGACTAGAAGAAAGATGATAGGTAACATCATGCTGTGCTACAGTGTGCTGGTGTGAAGGACAGATGACTGTAAGTGAGCGTAAAATATGACCATTTGCCGATTTGACATTATTCAGCGCACGAGCTTGGATAATTAGATAACAATGAGCAAATAAATGCATTGTTTGTATGGTCATCTAATTCAATTTCTGTTGAATTCATCATGTGTTTACTTGTATGATCAGTTTGAGGGTGATATAACTGATCCGGAGTTTTCATTTGTCTTTCCATTAACTAGAATGCTTGGTTAAAATTGACAATATAGGTGTCATCAGAACAGGAATTCCAAAGATTTAAGCGATTTTTTGAAAGCCGATTCAACACAGATTTTACTCTTTCTTGTTTTGTTTTTTTTCTGACAATGTCATCCGCTAACTTTTAAGTGTGATTCTGAATAAAACGAAAATGAAAGACATGTAAATCTAACCAAATCAATAGATGCCTCAATAAATGCAAATAAGTCCAATAATGCCCCAAAATAAAGGATTTTCATACATTTATTCA
>NW_028234405.1:5536944-5539444 GCF_977035675.1 Penaeus japonicus | reverse complement strand
ATACAGATAGATAGTTATATAAATAGATATATAGATAGACAGATAGATAGTTATATAAATAGATATATAGATAGACAGATAGATAGTTATATAGATAGATATATAGATAGACAGATAGTTATAGAAATAGATATATAGATAGACAGATGGATATATATACATAAAGATACAGATAGGTAGGCACAAGGTAGGTTGACATAAAGTTAGACAGATAAATAAGATACTGTAAACGAGTAAATAGACAGATAGAAAGGTAGAGAGACATAAATAAAATAAAATGAAAGTTAAATAGATGAGTAAATATCCACAGAAATAAAATAAATAAAAAGAGCACCATTTAAACGAAATTCGACACGCATCCTCCTCACGTTCAGCGATGCTATTAAATCTCTACATCTCCGTGACCACACCTCTTAACCTCCCCCCTCCCCCACCCCCACCCCCCTCCCCCTAGCTTCTCTTGCCAGCATCTCGGTAAATATTTCGAAGCTCTTTTATCTATTGTTATTGTTGTCATTATTGTTATTACTGATACTGTTATTATTATCATTATTTTCATTTTTGTTATTACATTCATAACTATTATTATTGTTATCATCATTGTTATCATAATCATTACTATAATCTTTATTATTATTATTTCCTCATTATTATCAATATTATCGTCATCATAATTATCATTATCATGATCATGAACATCAACATTAATATCCACATTATCATCATCATCATCATTATTATTAGTGTTATCATAATTGTCGCTATCATTGTCTCCATAATCATTAGCATATTCATTAATCATTACTATTGTGGTCATTAATCATACTACCATAATTATAATCGTTTTGTCAAACGAAAGAGTAAAATAAATTTTGCTTACATGACAAACAAATTTAATTTTCATGAATTAAAATTTAATGAATCAGCCACTCCATTAAAGTGCGGTTAAACTTGGATTTAAAAAATAATGAATCCAGTAGTGGGATTTTACTCAAGAGATTTTTTTTTACCCTATGGTTGGATTGGAAGAATACTTAAAACATTACATCAGCTTCAATTCATCAGAAAACATATCATTGGAGTATGTGATATCACCTTTACTCTGATGCAAACAAATACATCTGATCATCCAAGAGATACATGACGTGGGAGTTATTTTCTCTCGCTTTCTTCTGAGTAAATAAATTGTAGTTTCACATGAGCGTCTCACTTGCATGGACTATGATGTTGCCCATAGCTGTTTGAACCCGTGTTTCTCTTGCAGTTTTATTTCACGAGCACTACCTTATTACAAGATGTTTCTTATAATTATAAGGATGATTATCAATACAATATTCCTCATCTTTTCAGTTTAGAAGTATCGTTTCACTTTTCTAATTCGCAAGGGGGGAAAATATTCCACTTCTGGGTACAAAACTGCAATAAACACGGATCTCCACGCAGACACAATTTGGCACTTTCAATAACGCAATTTCCAAGACATACAAGCCTTTTGGCCGAGAGTCCTACATCACTTGGTCGAACTTGACACCTCACACGCGTTCAAAATAACATTCCGTTCAATGAGTCCTGTTCAATATTGATCAACCGATTGAAAGTACGAATGCAATCTCGATTTGTTGTGATTGGCAAGGAGAGATGCATTAGTGATTAGAGAAAGAATGTAAAAAAGGAGAAATCTTTCGGATTCTCAATCTCACTGTTTATTTTCCCAGCCCGAGAAGGTGAACAGGCATGGACCAACGTGCTGTATATATTCTCACAACGGCTCGAGGCGTTGTCATTGATACCTGAGCTTCAAGACACGGGCTCACACACACACGTTGCCCTCGGAACACGGTCCAGCGGAGACGCCAGGAGAGTTTGAGCGATAGAGTGTGCGAGTGAGAGGAGGGGAGGGGGGGAGGGGAGGCGGGCCGGGCACCGCGCGTCCTTCTGGCACAACCGCCACCACAACACTGAGCGAGACCCCTGCCGACCCACCTCTCTTACTACACCAAACTGCCATGCTGCCACCACATTTCTGCAATAGTGCCAACCTCCTGTTATCGTTCTGTCACCATATATCCACTATATTTACTACCTGGGACCTTCCTGACGCTGGGATATCGATACGGAGCAGATTCCCTTCCTTCACTCTGCCGTATCCTTGCCTATCGCACGCACCACACTAATAATACCATGTTCCTGGACAGATAACACCACAATCATTCGATGTCACCCACACAGACATTTTATAGCCATGCCAGCTTCAACCTCGCACCTGGAACATGGTTGTTATAGAAGCGTATTCACTTTAAATCAATGACGGGCGCTGGCAGTAGACATAAACGTAATCATAGTCGTTATAATTCAGGATGAGGCAATCGCAAACGTAATCGTATCCAGCAGTCGCTACAATCATACATTTTGGGGCTCAATGCCTAATTTTGAACTTTATTTTTTGACATGAACAGAGACAGAATGCATGAAATATGGAAACGCACAGGTGCTCTGAAAT
>NW_028234405.1:5499444-5501944 GCF_977035675.1 Penaeus japonicus | reverse complement strand
ACACATACAGATCAAATGTTACGTAATTTCTCCTTGAACTATTCGCATACGGGTTCTTAATAGTATTTGCTGTTAAATATTTAGAAATGTACGTTATTCTATAATATGACATTTTCGCCCCCCCCAAAAAAAAAAAAAAAAATATATATATATATATATATGCATATATATATATATATATATATATATATATATATATATATATATGTATGTATACATACATATGATAATGATAATGATAATAATTCAAAATCCCGCAATTATAGATGCAGTTACCAGTCGCTAATTTATTGTTGTGATGATGATAATGACAATAATAACAAGGATAATTGTTATGAAATCTGAAAAGATAACAACGATGCAACGCAAACAGACACATAAATATCAGCTTTCCCTTCGCATTTGAATTCGCTTTAGTGATCCGTTCCCACCGTCCAACGATCAATGATATCCGATATAATGTTTTGTTTTACATTCTTTTTTTTCGAAAACGTTTCATAACTGAACAATAAAACTGCTTTTTCACGATCGGTTTTATTCCACTGACTCCCTGGTATTCTATCCGTGTCCGGCTGTGTTTGTTTTCCGTTGAAATGTGGCCTTTAATAGCTCTGGCAGCGTGGAAGGTATTTGGTGTTAAAGCAACGTAAAATGTATAATTCCTTCTGATAAGAAATAAACACTGTGTATGCAACCATGCACACTCAACCATCACATCACATCAAACTAAACTCAGCTACGCTTTACTGGCTCATGATTGGCTGATAATCAATGTTTCTGATACCTTTAGTTATTTGTTATAAATATTCAGGCAGTTACTTTCATAAATACTCAAATGTGTAGATGCCATCTCAAACTCTGATTAATAAAACAGTGACAAATCAATTGCAAATGAGTTGTTTGTGGTGGTGACGTCATTGCTATCCGCGGTGTATCTACGTATACTTATAGGCCTATGCATGGGTTAGGGTCCTTTTGGAAGAAGCAAGCAGAGACGGTAGACGTAATAATATTAGTTATGAGAAGTGTGACGGTCCTGAGTTATGGGTCAACTCTACAGCATCACATCATCTGCTGACACTTTTATTTGATTATAATGATTAAAGTATGTTTCGTTTCTCGTATGCAGTGCAGTAATAGTATTGGGGGTATGAAATATAATGATGGTATATTGAACGTGGTGTATTAGGTTTGTGGTTGTGTCTTCTTTTAGGACTGTGGGATGAAAATGCTTTCTGTTTTAGGAGATACTACTGGCATACCACTGTGGTGAATCTAAGGAGGGAGAATTGCTATTGAATCTCTGGAGGAAATAGTAGAGGGGCGTGTAGTGAAGCGAAAAGAAATTAACATTGAATTATACACAGCAGTGATTGTGTGTGTGTGTGTGTGTGCTTGCGTGTGCGTGCGTGTGCGTGCGTGCGTGTGTGTGTGTGTGTGTGTGTGTGTGTGTGTGTGTGTGTGTGTGTGTGTGTGTGTGTGTGTGTTATGTGTGCTTGGGTGTTCCGTGTATCATATCTAAGATCAATATAGGGTAATTTGTATAAATAATTTTTTTTACACTCCCATCAATAACCATCAGATTCTCTTAACCGTGCGGCAAATACTGAATAAATAAATAGCTTCTTCACACTCATACAAATCCAAACCAGGCTGATTTGCATCGATATTGTGCGAAAACATGAAATACAAGCTTATACGAGACTAGTCTGATCGCATGCAAGCAAACAACAGGCTTTAAATAATTATCGTTTCTCTCAGTTCATTTGTATGAAAGGACAACTGGCTGTACAAGCGCAAATAAAAAGGACTTTGGATAATTTAATCAATTTAGTGAACACCGATAACTTGTTTGTATTCTCACACCTTCCCGCCACTTCACTTCAACACTATTTCATTTTTTTTTCGAATATTACTCATGTAATTTACAAAAAAACAATTGCTAAAATACTTTTTTAAGTGTACATACACAGCCAGATGTCTTTTTATTTATGCTTCAGATGTGAGAAAGAATAATGATCAAAAGACCGTTATTGTTTCTGTGCGATTAGAATAGTCTGGTACTAGCTTATCTTTCGTGTGTTTATATTGCATAATGGTGCAAATCGGCCTATTCGGGATTAATATATCAATATGTAAGGGTTCTTGAATTAATATTTTAGATATCTGTCTAAAAAAATAACCAGACACTTAAGTCTGGTTATGTGCATTTGCTAAATACTACATATCAGCTAGCCAGCGAATAGATCAAAATAGACTTTAGCACTATATATTCTGTATTTTGGATAGGTGTTTGTGATTGAATAATTATTAGTAATACTGATAGTAGGACTGATAATCCCTGATAGTAGGACTGAACAGTGTTATATCAAAATATGCATTTAAATAGTGCATTACAATAGTGTGAGTGATTAATAGAAAATACACCAAGTGTTATTAATGACGATGGTAATAATGGTGATAATGATTGTGATGGTGATATGCGACACAAAGGAAAATA
>NW_028234405.1:5481944-5494444 GCF_977035675.1 Penaeus japonicus | reverse complement strand
TTTGGTTGTTTTTCAATTAGTAGATTAACATAGAGGCTCTGATGATACTTTTGTCATTATGCAAAGGATCATGGAAAACGTAGTTTGAATTTGAAAGTAGTTTAGCTAAACATGGGCGGGTTATTTAGTGGTGTCCCCTTTCCCCATTGGCCATTCCTTGATTACGCCCCTGGCAGCTCTTACAGTTAATGAATTGATAGACAGTAACGCCTATACTATCGAAAGAGTGGATCTGTTAAGAGTTTTAAATACATCGTTATATCAATAATATATTAAGATGTGGTTCCAATACATATTTTTCTAATCACACGCGTAAATACACACATGTACAAGTACATACACAAACACAAACACACACACACACACATACTGATGGAATGGGGAGGGAGGCGAGGTAGGAAGACACCATATACTTACAGTTGACTTAACCTATAGAACAAAACACGGTAACTCTCATAATTTGGTATGTTTCTGTCTTGCTTTTACCCAATGTTTCCTCATATTAAACAGCAGCCTTATCGCGCTCAGATCTGAGTGATAAAAAGGCAAACGTCGTTATACTCGCTAATTTTCAATTTCTTCATTGCAATGTTCTGATTTACACGCAAGAACGTCACAGTATGTAAAACAAAAAGTAACTGCCGTAATATAAATATCTTGGAATTTAGTCGTCACAGCTAGGCAAAATGTATGTTCTGATACCATTTTTTCAAAAATCTGCTAAAGAAATCAATATCGGTATAAAACTTTAAGAACACGCGTGGGTATTTTTTAAAACAGACTTTAGGTTTATTCTAGAATGTTCAAACACGAAAAAAACCACCAGAATGGTGAAAAGATAACCTACCATTATACAGTACCCCTGATAAATGTTCCTTCCTTACTAAGGCAATATCTAAATGAAACCTTGCTTCTGGAAAACCATTTTTAGGTGATTGGTATATGAGAGTTTGGAGTAACACTTGTACAAACGCAATTTCCAGATCAGACTAAAATAAATGACCAACCATGTGAATCTGCCATAAGCCCGTAACTATTAGCAATGCGTGCCAAAATTATCATTGTT
The DNA here is from genome assembly GCF_977035675.1 of Penaeus japonicus. Classification (NCBI taxonomy): domain Eukaryota; kingdom Metazoa; phylum Arthropoda; class Malacostraca; order Decapoda; family Penaeidae; genus Penaeus; species Penaeus japonicus. Next base: position 5,493,378 of record NW_028234405.1, on the reverse strand, counting down.
TCCTCTACACTTCAAACAGCTTGATATAGAATTTATGGACTGCAAAAGACGTTCCATTTCTCCGCGCTGAATGAAGTACACAGATGTCTTACCAGTAAAGCGGGTTCTGCTTTAGTCAGTCTTGAAAAGTACGGCTTATTACATAAAGTGATTCTGTAGTTTCTTCATCTGTTTTGATATCCACTGCAGAGCTATATGTCATCCTTGAAACGATCAAGATTACTAAGGATCTATTTGATTGTAATATATTGGAACGCCGGTAGCACGACATAAACCATTAACAATCTAAACTCATCCCATCCAGTGTTGAGGGAGGTTCCTGACTGTGAATTTCAGCACGTGGGACGATCAGTCTGTGCTGGGTGTAAGCACATGTTGGTGGCCATGGCAATGAACGACTTGACCAGAGGGCCATTGCAGCTGCCACTCAGCCTTGCAATACTCGTTTGCCTCCCCCACACTGACATGAAACGTAACCGTCTTCGTGACCATTGGATGGGGTACTAGAAATATATCCAATAAGCTGCGAGAGATTAGAAATGACCTTGGTAGTTAGGAGGCTGGTGTCTATCCCAACTGACAAATGGATGTTCTAGCAGGGCTGAGATTCGGGATCAGGAGTAGTTAATAGCGTGAGGGATGGATGCCATTAATGGTTCCTCATTGAGATGAAAGGTGTGTATAGTTCTTACGCCAAAGACTCATGTACCTGTTTCTAATTTGTGCATAAAAAGTGCCTCAAGGGAAGAGTATGATGATGATGGTCATGACTGAAAGCTGCTTGTGTGTGTGTGTGTGCGCGCGCGCGCGCATTGGTGTATATGTGCGTTTCGTTTTATTTTTTAGTGTAATAACTGATATGATTATTCACAAACTGAATAGCCTTTAGTTTGTGTCCATTTTAGGTTTAAAAAAATAATCAATCAATCTTTCATCATTTATCACTGCAAGTTCATAATCTCCCACTGGACTACATATCAGTTGCCGAACTCTCCATTATTCCAGTTCCCTTATGCTCTAAATGAGAAGCCTTCAATGTGCTTTGCTTTCCCTCTTTAGAAAAGTTTTACAGCACAGTGTTATTTCCCTATAATCAAAACAAGAGGCAACTGAAAGAGTTACTGAAGTGGGTATACCATGCATTTACATCAATAAGCAGTAACAAATGCATGAGTTACACCGAGTTGCAGTGCTCGGTGATATTTCCAAATGGAATTACGTTATAAAGCTCTCTTGCGTAATACATACTTATCGGCTATGTAAGCAGGGTATAGGCCAGACCTTGCACTACTATGAAATGTTCTGACCGTGATGAAGTGCACTGTAATACTGACGTTCGTCCTGTCAACCGAGTCAGAATTTAAAAACTCTTATTACATATGTTATACATAGGACTCTCTTAATAAACCTATTTTGTGTATTGTGGGCTTTTCTGCCATAGGTTATACATATGCTATGTTTTGCAATCGAAAGTTTAATCAGAACTTGTTAAAAAGGAAAACATATATTGTGCGGAAGTATGAATCTTATGGATATAAATATATAATGAATGTATCATTCAGATAACCTTACCTTATAGATTTACCAAGTACATACAGTGTTGATGCATGTGAGTGTTAATTCATTTTAACAATATTTCATCAACCACACCCCCGACAATGCAGTTCTCTCTCTCTCTCTCTCTCTCTCTCTCTCTCTCTCTCTCACGCTCACACACACACAAAAACACACACACACACACATAGATATAGGTGGATAAACAGATGTTCTTTTTATCGTTTGTTTACATGGAAACCAACATTCCCCGAACTCATGTAATGCATTTAGCCCCCGGTAACGAAAAAATACACATAGGTATTTGCAGTACGTGACGATATATTCCATTGGATCATAGAGGGATTGAGAAATGATGGAAATTGAAAGAGGTTAAACTTTTCGCCGTGCGTGACAGTGTACCATCCTGGGCGTTAACAATATTGATCGTACACACAGCAACTTTGTTCGCAGTCTTTGTTCTGGTTTTGTTCCACAAGCTTGATACGATGGATCCCTATACATCCGATGAGTTCCCGGCGAAAAAAAAAAAAAGTTTAATTGAAAAACTTTCCTGTTTGTAGTTCTAACAATAGCATTTGCAGTAATGACGGCTCTTATCATTTGCGGTATTTTCAGGAAGATTTGTGAATACAATTGTGATTTTGAGATTACCGCTGTGAATTGTTATCGAAATATTTACAGATATTAAATTAGAAATAATATGAGCCATTTGTAGAAATCTTTATAAATATATATTTTTTTCCAAATAAAACTGTTCATGGAAACAATAATAACCAAATAAAACCTAATATTTCATCCAGAAAAAGCGTTCGTAAATTGGGACGAAGTCTGCTATTGAGAGCCAGCTTCGAGTCTTCGGTTTTTTTTCCTTCCTAAGTTCAATTTACCTTGGTATCCTAGTGGGACGTGATCTGCTTCTATTCTTGAAAGAAACGCATCACAACTTCCCGAGAACCGATTCCGCTCACTGATTATCATCCCTGTTTCTCCAATTCAGTGAAAAGAGTTCTCAAAGATGTAAAGATCTGATATGGCAGTTGCAGGCGGACCAACTTCAGACTAGAAATTTTTATGTTCGTCTGTGGCCGTCAGTGTAAACCTTAAGAAACATGCAAGTTTCTATATTGAAGGAAGATTTATGCTTTGTATTATGGTATTTTTATAAATAGTTATGGTAGTGGTAATGGTGGTAGGGATACCAATAATGACAGAGATAATATATGGTACGCTTTTTTTCTAAATGAAATCATTCATTTCTGAAAACGTAATAATTTTGGAAGTCCCTTGCGGATTTAACTACGCATCGAGTCGTCAATATTTTCTGAAAGAGCAGCTTGGGATACGGTTCTGGTTTTTGTCTTCTTTCTTTTTTCCATTCTTTCTTTCTCTATTCAAAACACCACTTCGATGTCCCCCTTCATCTACATATCACAGGTGCCATTATTATATTAATTTCGCAATTATTATTACTGTTTGTATGCGTGAATATGTATTGACGTCTTGCCCACGCCAGGGACATGTATCGACAGATTTTCCCAGAACTATTTAGACTAGGTATGGCCTGCATGCTAACTGCTGAGCCTTCAGCATAAACCAACGGCGACTTATATTGTAATAACTCATAGCAATTAGAATCATCGAATCTTTATGATTTTTAGAGCTCCATCACTAAGTCAAATCTGATTACTATTACTGTTGCATCATATCGGCATTACTTCTGAAAGCTATACTATAAGGCTGATATGAAATATGAATTTTCTCTTCATATGTGATGTTATATCTAAATCCATTTATACAGTTCATGAATTATGTTATTAAACTTATTACCAAAGATCAACCTTGCTTCACTGCACAAAAAATTACAACCTTCCATATTTCATTAAATTGTGCATACACTAACAATCTTTGCTTTTAAATCCCTTTCGGCGTATGTAGAAAAATCAGAAAAAAAGTCTTGCTCATCTAAAAGTGAAATTTATAGACTATCTTTATCTTTACAGATATAAATATATCTACATCTTTATAGAAAAAGCTATCACGAGCTTTAGGGGTATACTACTATATATTACTAACGTTCTATGCAATTGCAATAGTCTATGCCCCTTCGTATAACAATCATGCTGCTCTCTCCCAATAATAATCTCATATTTTTTCCTGACGCAAAGCTTTATCAAGAAGGGAAATTGTTTTTGAAATAGTGTCATTATCGAGTGAACTTTGGTTGCAATATTCTTGTAGTCACGCAAGGATGAAATTCAATTTCTTAGCGAAAACCGAGCAAAATGTTTTATACCATTATATAACATCTTGATTAGAAAGTTGGTGTAAACATTAACACTCACATACTGTCTATCTGTCTATTATACATGAGCGCATATATGATACATATATATGATATATATGGCATATATGATACATACATGTCTAGTTTACATGAGTGCGAATGCACGACGCATACACAAACCAGTGAATAGTGTGTGTGTGTGTGTGTGTGTGTGTGCGTGTGCGTGTGCGTGTGCGTGTGCGTGTGCGTGTGCGTGTGCGTGTGCGTGTGCGTGTGTATGTGTGTGTGTGTGTATGTGTGTGCGTATGCGTGTTCGTGTATGTGTGCCATATTTCATCCATTTACATTACCGTGTGTCTCATCTACATACTGACTGTCTAAATACTGAAAGGGCTCAGTCGTTTCTATAATGTAGGCACCCACGTAATGTGTGCCTCTTCATTAACTTACTTTTTGTGATAAAAAAAAAAAAAAGTGAACTCAATAGATCCGTAATGGTGAAAGCGACAATTGTCAATTAAGAGACACTATAACAAATTGAAATTACTACTTGCCCACTTAAGCACATCGACATGATCCAACAGAAAGCTAACCAAAAGAATATTCTTAATGATAATAATTGTAATGAAATTATAACAAAACTAATAATAGAAGCAAAAACAATTTCAACCATAGTGGTAGTAGCAATGCTGTTTCTAAATGATTATTATCACCAGCATGTCAGTCATTGTCTAATAATTATTATCAGTTAGTAGCTAATGATCATTCTCAGCATGTATATTATTAACTAATGATCACCTCAACCACCAACAATATGTCAACTGCATCTCTAAAACAGGAAGAGAGAAGAAAAAAAAATAAATTGAAGAATGTTATATCTATACTCTTTTGGGGTATGTGATAGGGCGCCATTGCAGGGAAACTACTTATGCATGAAGCTATCAATCCCTACCAGGCTTTTCTCATGAATTTTTGAGAGGCCCACTCTGTCATTCTTATCATGTGCGATATGGTTGGTTGCCTCACTTTGCTTTGTTATATTACGTTCTATGATATAATTCTGAAAGCTAGAGACACGGTTATCAACATTTTGTTATCATTTTTATATCGTTCAATTATTATTGTTATCATCATCATCGTTTGCATCATTTATCATTATTATATACTGAGACTATTGCATTTATCATCAGTTCTTATAATCAACATTATCATTATTCTCATTTTTAGCAATAACATGTGCTGTCATTATCAGCACTGTACACTTAATTACACTAACTATCCTTAGGTTTATTATTGTAATTACAGCAGATATATAAAATGATTTGCATAATTCCTACCTGTATTTTTTAATATCACTACCACATTCTTGCCCTAATCATTTCCATCACTATAAACACCATTATTGTTATTATGCTATTAAAATCTATAAAAAAAACAGAATATTTATCAATTCAATAAATTTCGGAAAGTTGGAAAGCTACCGGCAAACTCTGGTGTTTTATGGGCACTGGTACATGTAGGTATGTAGTAAAGCAGTGTACGCATGGGCGTACATGAACGTGCATCTGTACTTTATTTGCCGAACTGCATTATTTTCCCGAAGCCAATAACATCCCTTACTAAATCCCTTAACGTGACCATTGCCGTAGAGTTTGAACAGTTGTTTGAAAAAAATGTAATGATGATGATTATTATGGAAAAAAGAGTAATGGTGATAATAATTACGGTGGTGATTGTAAAAAGCGATAATTGATAATAATGCCTGTAGTATAAAAATAATCACCATAATTATATTGATACTATTACTGCTACTACTAATTATGCTGATTATGATGATGATTATAATGATGAAAATAATGATATTAACAAGAATATTATTACTACTACTAATGATAGTAACCTTATAAAAAATAATAATAACAACAATACCAATAATACCAACAATAATATTAACAATAATAACAAATAAGGTAATAATAATATCAGTATGATATGGATGATGATGGCGATAATGATAATGATAATAATAGCAATTATAATAATGATAGCAACAACAACAACATTTCCAATAATAGTAGTGATAATTATCATTACTATTATCATGATAATAATAATGATAAAAACAATAACAATAATAATTAAATTAATTGCGAATGACACTATCAATCTTATTACAGTTATGATTATCTTTTTTCCAACAAATCCTTGTCGTATAATGTTATTTCGATCTGTAGGCCATAAGGGAAATGCCGATGACAAAAACTAATAGTGTCAGTAACATATGCAAGAACACTGCTGCTACTGAACTTCATAAAATAATAACAAAAATAAATACAACAATTATCGTTTATTTTTGTTATTCTTGTTGTTATTGTTACTGTTATTGTTATTATCATCATCATTATTGTTATTATTTTTACTATTAATAGTAGTAGCATCACCATTATCATCATCATTATCATTCAATATCATTACAATTATCAATCATATTCTCATTGTGTATCTATCATCACTATTACCATTGTTATCATTATCATTACTGTTATGATCAATATCCGTATAATCATTATTATCCTTTATCATTACTACTATCATCAGTCATAGGACCCCAATATATTTACAATTGATGGCAAAATATCTTAAGACGAAACCGAAATCGCTTTGCTCTTCGTACAACAGCTAAAATAATACTAACATCCCCCTGCAGAGGCGATGTTATCTTTCCCATCGTAATAGACGCAGGAGGATGCTGTAATTCAAGGCAATAATCTGATAAGCGCCATCTGGATCGATATTGGGAGAAAATTGAATCTCCGACGTACGACAACACAGACTTGAGTTAGCAGATGCCATTTGGTTTCATTTACGCCCTCGAGGAACTTTGGGGATCTGCTGAAAAAAACGAAATATTTCCAAAATACAACACGAGCTAGGGATATTGAATATTTACATTTGAAGATGATGGTATCTGCCTTTATTTTGAATTCTACACTGCCATGCAAGAGAGAGAGAAATAAATTTCGGAAAAACAAGACTTAAACGATGAGGTATTTGAAATTCAATCAAAGATCTAGGGAATGATCTTGGGTTTAGGAGAAGCTTTGCTACTAAAGAGCTAAACCTTTTTATTAGAAGTAAGATAACAGTTTCGGAATCCGTCTTGATCTCTCGGGCTAGCGCAAGGGTGTTGCAAAAGTCCTGACTTGAAACGAGTCTCGGAGAAATGTTGCAAAAGTTTGTTGAGATATCAGAAATGTTGAAATTTCAAAAAGAAAAAGATAAAGGGGAATCTACATCAAGTTTCTTTCGGTACATATGTTAAACGTGAGATATACATCATGCATTATCTCAACTAATGTTTATAAATATCTAAAGGATAGCTATTTGTTACTCTCTAACATAATAGAAAGTTAAGTTCGAATAATGTTGTGAATGAATAATTACCGTACAAAGTCTCGCGTCCTAATTCGTACACTAAAAGTCGTTAAGTTTAGGGTGAATATCTTGAGCTTTCATGACTCATATACACACAGCCATAGTCAAGGTAACGACAAGGCTCTTATCTATCTTGGAAAATCAGTACCACCAGTTTGTAAACTTAATTGACAACTCAAGAGATAGCACAGCATCTTCAACTGAAGATGGAAAATAAACATATGCAAATGAGCTACCCTTTATTGCAGCCTAAAAAGACATAACACAAATGCTTTTCAAAAGTGCAGGTGGTTAACCTGCACTTTTGAAAAGTATTTGGGGGAGGTTTAAATGGGCACTCAAAAAACTAAATTCGCATAGGCTATCCATAGATAAGGGGATACTAATTCTCTATATAAATGAAATTAAGATGCCTCTTTTGACGGCAAAATAAATTGTCTGACTTTTAATCGTGAAAATGTTAGATAAAAGTATGAAGAAATATCAGGAAACGAATATGATATGCTTTAATGTATTCCTTAGCATGAAGTGCGTTTTTAGATAAATACCGTTGATAGATGGCAAAAAATAAAAAATAAAATAGTTGAAAAGGTCCCCAGTTCAAAAGCCAGCGATCTTATTAGTGAATGTGAATTAATTAGTATGGAAAGAATAATATAATTGAGCATTAGTGTATGGTTTCAGTATATATATTTATTATTAATTTACTTATAATATTATATATATGCATATATATATGTATGTATGTATATATATATATATGTATGTATGTATATTTATATATATAATATATATTATATATATTATATTATTCATTTATTTATAATTTACTGATATTATGACTGTCAACGTTTTCTACTTCTTTTCAAAAGCGTGGATCGATCATATGAAATGAGAGTGGGGATTATTTTCTGATCTTTATTATACCTCTAACAGTAGCATTTTTCACCCGTAAAAAAAAAACAATAAATAAATAAATAAATGAAAAACTCCCCTAAATCAAACACATTATTGGAAAGGGATAAATGCGCGAGTTCAACAGACCAAGAAAGAAGATTACAGTCGGCAGGATCAAAAGATCTGCTTTAAAAATCCATTGCTTTGTTTAGCGGCGCACCGTGTTCAATAACATCCTCAACCATGTTTAAATTTGCATGGTGATCGAAAGTTTACAGAATATATCTTAAAACATTTACAAACTAATCAGTATGATCAAAAGAGTACCAAGTCTCATAGAAGAAAAGATTCTTACGACCAAACGGCGTGGAATAACAAGTAACCACACTTCCGAGAAAACAGAGGATTTCAAATTATATCGACCAGGGCAAGAAAATGTCTTTGTTCCTTACTTTCCTTCTTTTAAAGAGGTATTTTTATGTGATTGGAATAGTAGAAGTAGACCTTTTGGTTCAGACTCCTGGTTCCGGAGAGGCGAGGAGTTATTCAAAGTTTCACCTAAGCCTTTGGTAATAAGATTAAAGGAGGCTATGCAATGATATTGTTCGTTGTATATTCGGAACATTCAGCACGTAAATACAAATACATATTCCTCGATAACCATACGAGCTTAGATACTAAAACAAAACCGAGAGGATTTGTCTGAAATTCCATAAAAAAAAAAAAAATTATATATATATATATATATATATATACATATATATATATATATATATACATATATATATATGAAAACAATATAGAACCTCGCGGCTTCAAATAATAGGCATACAATGAAAGAAAAAGAAAGATAAAGTTGAACGACTGAAAACGAACATGCAACCTGAAACAGCGGATTTACGTTAATCTCCGAGGGTTTTCTTTGTTATCCCATATCACGAGCGAGACCTTTCTCTGGTACGACTGAGTCCAATCCATAATAAAAAAAATAAAATAAAAATACCACAATATATAGGTGTGTGTGTGTGTGTGTGTAAGCTGTTGTATATATTTTAGTAATTTGATTCAATTTTCACTAAAATATTCAAATATCATCTACCCACTGATCCATTACAGCTCTAATTCATAGTCCCCCCCCCCCCTCATCATTTTTAATCACCTCCCCTCCTTTGAAGGCACTTCTCCCTTGCCCCCTCCGCCTCTCCGCCCCCTCCGAGTGGCGCCAATGCCCCCATTATTCCCAAAGCTCCATTTGCTCCTCTTACCTCTCCCTCCATAACCTCACACCATCCCTGTCCCTTCTCTCTACAACCCCAAAACCCAAGAGTGAATCAATACATAAGTGTATCTGTGTTTGTAAGCCTTTATATCTGTGTGTGTAATGGTACATGAGCGAATCTTTATGTTCGAATTATTTTTGTCATTAACAAAGAGAGACAGAGTAAAGCAAGGTAATGGCATGTTGCATGGGATGGTGTAATTACGTTCAAGATGAGGCTCCTAATGGCGGAAGATGAGGGAAGTCTTCCGGGAGGCGTAAACTATATATCTTTCTTGATTTCCCTTTCTTCCTCATTTAATCATTACCTTTTTTTACATTATTTGGCATCACACACACACACACACACACACTTACACAGACACACACACATACGCACACACGCGCGCGCGCGCACACACACACACACACACACACAAACACACTTACACAGACACACACACATACGCACACACACTCGCGCACACACACACACACACGCACACAAACACACACACACATATACACACACACACACACACACACAATACAATACACGCGAGAATAACGTGTGTTTTTGATGGACAATCACCACATGACAACAAGCGACCGAACCATATAAGGAAAAAATGCAGCGTCTTGTAATATTGTGAAGGTATATTTATGTATGTAATTAGATTGAACTTCCCTGATACAGGATTTTAGATTGGTTAGACATAATTCATTTTTTGTATTGCCTGTCTCCACATATATTCTATTCACTTTAATCAAACATATGTTTTGTACATATTTTAGGTGGTACCACATTTCTGCGATGGATTTGAGAATTCATATGAATACGTACGCGCGCGCGCGCGCGCGCGTGTGTGTGTGTAGATATATGTAGATATATATAAATATATATATCTACATATATACATATACACACACACATATATATATATAGTATACAAGAATATATGTACCAAAGAGGAGAGTATATTTAAGAATCATTATGAATCAATGGAGTGCTCTTAAACAAGATGTAAGCAGAAGATAATAGATGTCTTCATAGAACAAAAATGAAATGCATAAAACTCCACCAATATAGAGATAAAACGCCAGTCACTGATAGTCTTTCCACATTTTCATATCGCTTCAGTATACGTTCATGTCAACAGTCGTAATGCCCCTATGACACAGTGAGATGGGTATGTCAGTATATATTGCATTTCCAACTCTTATTACAGCTTACTCCGCTTTCATTTCGCTTCAATATGTCTACGTGTCAACATATGTAATGTATGGACGACAGGATGTGGTATGTCGCTATTAATTGAAATTTTGATTTTTCACTATGCTCAACCCTTTTGCGGTGTCAATATCACAGTCTCTCTTTCTCTCTCCCTCTCACTCCTTTTCCCTCCCTCTCCCACCTTTTCCCTTTTTCTCCCTCCTTTTCCCTCCCCCCCCCCCTCTCTCTCTCTCTCTCTCTCTCTCTCTCTTTCTATATATATATATATATATATATATATATATATATTTCTATTTCACTCTCACTCCTCTCTCTCTCTCTCTCTCTCTCTCTCTCTCTCTCTCTCTCTCTCTCTCTCTCTCTCTCTCCTTCCCTCCCTCTCTCTCTCACTCACTCTCACTCACTCTCACTCACTCTCACTCTCTCTCACTCTCTCTCTCACTCTCTCTCTCACTCTCTCTCTCACTCTCTCTCTCACTCTCACTCTCTCTTTCACACTCTCTCTTTCACTCTCTCTCTTTCACTCTCTCTCTTTCACTCTCTCTCTTTCACTCTCTCTCTTTCACTCTCTCTCTTTCACTCTCTCTCTTTCACTCTCTCTCTTTCACTCTCTCTCTTTCACTCTCTCTCTCACTCTTCCCCTCCCCCGCCCCTGCCCCCGCCCCCCGCCCTCTCTCGTGAATTAGAGCTAGTGGATCATGATTATGCGGTCTATAAAAAAAAGAAATCAAACATTGGTATGCAAATACTGATGTACTAAAATTTATGA
>NW_028234405.1:5469444-5471944 GCF_977035675.1 Penaeus japonicus | reverse complement strand
CGGGGTATCGCTCCCCCATCTCTCTATATGTAAATCTAGCTATCTGTTCATCTATCTATCTATCCATCAATCTCTATATACATATATATAATTTATCTCTCTCTTACCCCCTTCTCTCTCTCTCTCTCTCTCTCTCTCTCTCTCTCTCTCTCTCTCTCTCTCTCTCTCTCTCTCTCTCTCTCTCTCTCCCTCCCTCTTATTTTGACTTTTATCTTTCTCCCTGCCTCACTCCCACCTTTCACTATGTGTATGTGAATGTGTGTGTATGTGTATGTCGGCGTGAATACTTGTCACTCAGGTAGATGCATACAGTGATTTCCCAATTACAACTTCACCCACATTTCCTTGTTTTGCAATAAGCAAAAACTAAATTGTTTTTGTAGGGGACCATATTGCCGGGAGCATATTTTCACTTTCTACTTTTTACGCAATTATATCATGCTTCAGAAATAAAATCATGGGAAACTATGATTTAAAAAACTCGCTGATAGGAAGGAAGAGAAGACTGGACACTGATATTTGTAAAGCGTAACATTTAAACTGTCTTGAAACGTGTAATAGTATATATTTACAGCATAATAAAGAAAAAAATGACTTATCAATCAAGACACATCTATACATAGCTAATAATAACCGTATACAACATCACTCCCCCCGTTTTCTGTAGGACAGAGAGAATATGCCTGTATATGTGTGCATGTGCCTGTGTGTGTGTGTGTGTGTGTGTGTGTGTGTGTGTGTGTGTGTGTGTGTGTGTGTGTGTGTCTTCCAACAGCTCCCAACCCTCCTGGACTCCCATCCCTCTACCCCTACCCCCTCCCTCCCTCCCTCTCTCTCTCTCTCTCTCTTTCTTTCTCTCTCTCTAGCTGGTTCGGTTACCAACTAGAATTTTTATCGAGACATGACACTACCTGTGTTTTAACTTGGAATAAACAAATGGAAAAAAACGAATATAAAAATAGAAGATGAAGAAGAAATGGCAGTTTGGAAAAATCACGATGTCAGTTACATACTAACAGCTGCTAAATAGGAGGATGTGGTATGCAATTGCTTGAACTTAAATTGGCCCACCTGATTTGTCTTGAAGTTGAATGAATTTTGTTCCAATTAAGTTTGATCGGTCTGATCTATTTTTTCGGTTTATCTTTTTTTACAAAATAAAGAAGTGAGCAGAAAATTTGTTATCAGTGAAAAACTAGATCAATCCTTTTCTTTTATTAAAGACATTCAAAAGAACAAATATAATCATTAATATATTGAAAATGACATGTACTTGAGATTAAAATCGATCCGAGCGATGATTTTACCATAAAAAAAATATTAGAAAAATATCATATATCTTATGATCTTCAGAAGGAAAAAAATGCTAATACGCATTTTTGTAGCCAATCGCTTCCCGGTTGTTATGCAGCAGCCAAATTCGAAGTCTTCACAATAGAAGTCGGGATCTGTGATAACCAACTCGAGACAAACGCATTTTCACGTTCAGATTTAGAGGTGTAGAGATGTTTCGTCGAGAAATCTAACTCTGTTGTCTCGTACTTTACTTTACTCTGCTGATAATGATGCAAGTGGCAAGGTCTCTCAGGGGATTATTTTAGGTTCTCTCAGTTCAGCTCTTGGGGTAGGGTTTTACCATTGGATACAACCCAAGTCAATGTCACCAGGTTAGGCCTATGTAAGGCCACCTAACTAGTAGTCTATAGAGTCACCGATTTCCTTCAAGTGTGAGGGCGGACGAAGGAGCTAGCTCGAGGTGCCGCATCGCCTCTTTTTATTCCTTCACTTTTCCCCCCTTTAGTTTTTCATTCGTATCATTGGAGCTTCCTTCATCACAAACCTCTTTGGTGTTTATCACTACTGTCCGAAGAACAACGAAAACGCACTCGAAAAAAAAGAAAAAGAAAAAAAAAGGCCTGAAAGAGTGGAGCGTATGCATACTCTCTCTATTATTGATCAATTCAGATGCAAGGTAAGCTTAGGTACCGTATTCTGTGCTACTCTCTTGCAAAATCTTTCGCACGTAATATTAAAACAAAGTCGCGTAGGGTTTCGGGCGTATACAGTCTAGCACCGTCCACTTACGCCTGGTAAAATTGTCTTAGACTGACGAGTTCATCTGGATTTTTTTAATCGATCTTCTCAGTCTTAAAACTAACTTTCCTCCTTAAACTGCCGAACTGTTGTTAGTCGATGGATCGTTTAAGTTTTCTTCCATAGCTCGTTTACGCTCGTCATTCCGCACCTTCCTTTCTTTTTCTTAATTTTAGAATGTCTTCCAGTCAGCGTCTACCATTAACACTCCACATGATAAAGGCCAATCATGAAGGTAGGCTATGACACTTAATAATATTCTATAAATAAACAATCAATACTCTGTAGGTCCCCTTCTTATCAGATAAGCCTACTGTCTATAAGTCCGAATCGGATACATAACTTTCAAGGACTCGAAACTCTCGCAGGTTTTGACCTAAGGAAAGGAGTACTAAGCAGATTTTTT
>NW_028234405.1:5459444-5461944 GCF_977035675.1 Penaeus japonicus | reverse complement strand
GAGACAAAGAAGTGGAGAGCGCATTCTCTCTGACGCGTGTCTTTTTTTTTCCTTCGATTATTGTCTTAAGACGCCTACTTTCCACACGCAAACACGTGTGTGTGTGTGTGTGTGTGTACGTGTGTGTGTGTGTGTGTGTGTGTGTGTGTGTGTGTGTGTGTGTGTGTGTGTGTGTGTGTGTGTGTGTGTGTGTGTGAGTGTGTGTGTACATAGAGGGAGAGAGTGAGAGACGGACAAACGGACAGACCGATGAAAAGATATGCGTCAGACACGCTGAACCTCTTTCATGTGGGAGAGGGAAGTTCTATTTCTGGAATTTATAATAAATCAAGCAAGGCCAAACAGAGACGGCTTTCCAGTATCATGAATGCATGACGTGAATATCCATGCATGACCCCATTTCATGACTATTTTGGTGAAACTGTTGGGTGTTAGGGTGCTTTGATATTGCGTCACTTCATTTCGCTAAACCTTGTATACAGAGGCAAATCCATGGTCAAATTTAATGGAGTCTTTGAGGCAAAGTTTTCTTTGTTTTTTCCATTTTCACCTGAATTCAGCGAATTCCAAAAGGATTCGAATATAACTCCAGAGGTTTATGAATTTCCCCACCCCCCTACCCCAGGCTGAAATGCAGAATAATGAATGCATATCCGGTTATGATAATTGTCAGAATAGAATATGGAACCCACTTTGACATATCGATTCATGACGAGACATTTCTTAACAACGGACAGTAGCATCGAAGATTAAGCTAAGAGAGGTTCGAGGACCAAAAAACTCTTCTTCAGCAGCTCGTGTTTTGTCATTCATAAATAATGACCCTGAAAACTCCTCACTAATGCCATGACCTTACTTTATATAATACATGCTCCTGTTTATGATTTGAATATAATCACCATTATTCTTTTGATATTTAATTTTGGTGGATATATGATTAGGGCCTCCGGAAATCTCCCCTGTGGCAAGATTAAATTAGTGATAACAATAACAACAGTGCTTTGTGTATAATGGTAATTACGTAGGGTGTTTGTGATAGCTATTATCTAATAATTATAATAATGATAACACTAACAATGATAACAACAATACTAATTCAATGACAACAGGAATGATATCAATAGCAATAATAATGATGATAATAACAAGAATAACAAAGACTGTAATATCAGTATTGATAACAATGGTGATAAAAAAATGATGGTGACACTAATGTTAACAACGATAATAATAATGATAAGAATGACAATGTTTATAACAGAAATAGTAATCATAATCTTGATAGTAATGATAATAATTATAACAAATCTTTTAATCATTATCATAATTATGATGATAGTTATAATAAAGTAATTATATGTAATGATATGGTATAATAATTTATAACAATAACATCAATAATGATAATGATATCGATGATAACAGTAATAGTTATACTGATAAGATAAGGATAATGATAATGATTATAATAATCATAATCATAATTCTAATGATAACAATTCCAAGAGTAAAATAATCAAAATCATTATCAGCAACATATTCATTATCATTCCTTTTTTATTATCATTACGATTTTTATCATCACTACTGTTATTATCATTATCACTAATGAATGAAGAATGAAGGATATAAATCTTCAATAAATTATACCAACCTGGTTAGCAGTTTACGTAAGATACTAATTGAATACCAGCAAATTTTGAAGATAAACAAGAAAAGTTTTATCGAAATTTAACTAATAGTATAAGTGTGCGTATACGTGAATGTTTATGTGTGTACAAACGCATACTTACGAGCAAGAAAGACAGAATGAGAGAGAGGATGGGAGGGAGGGAGGTAGGGAGAGGGTGAAAGAGAGAGAAGGAGAGGGAGAAGGAGAGGGTGAGAGAGAGAGAAAGAGAGAGAGAGAGAGAGAGAGAGAGAGAGAGAGAGAGAGAGAGAGAGAGAGAGAGAGAGAGAGAGAGAGAGAGAATGAGATATATATAGAGAGAGGCAGAGAACGAGATATTTATAGAGAGGCAGAGAAAGAGAGAGAGATGTAAAAGGAAAGAGATTGAAAGAGAGAGGGAGGGGAGATGAAATGCATATTTCTTAATGTTACATCTCGAATCAGTTCAGTATAACACAAAATACACCAAAAAAAAGCAACAGCTTCGTTACAACATCGAAATAAAGGCGAGTACATCTCACCTGCGTTTGTACCTTGGCTCGACGGGCCAGGAGCGCCTGGACCTCAGGTAAACCGCTCGCCTCATCATGGTAGTGCCTGGGTACCCTACAGTAGGGGCAGACGTCCTCTTGACCGAGCGCTTGTTCCACCAGCCATGGGCCCATAGGTGGTGCTGTGGGCCCTGGTCGCTGATGGTGCGTCGGCTGTACCTCTCTCTTCGGGGACAGCGATCCATGGCGGCGCTGTGGTGGAACTGGTGTTTCGGGTTTGGCTGATTTTTCACTCTGAGTGGAGGGATTATCAAGGCATCCCTGGCTTGTTGGTTCAACG
>NW_028234405.1:5424444-5431944 GCF_977035675.1 Penaeus japonicus | reverse complement strand
TAAAAGCCGCCTGTACCCGAATGAAATTGCCGTAGGTACATGACTGAACACTGGGACTAATGGCAATTGGACCCGAAATCTTACTGACGGTCTATGAACTTGGAGCGGCGTTGCTATGACTACGGAACACAACATTATCGAGGTGAAATCGAGGTATCGAGAGGGAAATGGAACACGTGATGCTGTTCTGTTTGTTTTCATTTCCATTTGCAATTTCTGGAGAGAGGGGAGCGAGAGAAAGTGGGAGGAAGGGTGGGATAGATGGAAAGGGAGAGAGAGAGAGAGAGAGAGAGAGAGAGAGAGAGAGAGAGAGAGAGAGAGAGAGAGAGAGAGAGAGAGTGAGAGAGAGAGAGGAGGGAGGGAGTGAATGACAGATAAGAACGCACAGATAGACAGAGATAGATAATAACGAAATAAAGGAAGTGGAAATTCTTATCGCAGCTGATCAAATATTAGTTATTCCTGAATGATGACTAATCAACTATCTAAAAATATATATAATCTAACACTCTCACAAATGTTCAAAACTCTAATCTAGATAAAAAAGAATTCGATACAAAAGGAAAATAAATACAAGAGATTTGTACTTCCGTAAGTACATAAAAATCATATCTTCGATCACGACTTTAGATTACTTGAGAGCATTTGAAGAGATCAAGAAAGAAGCGACATATAGAATAGACACAATTTGACATGTTTCAAGAGAATTGATGTTTGTCGAGAGAGCCAAAGCGACTCAATGGAAGCTTTATTACTCGTCCGAAATTGAATCTTTACCGATTTCGTAAGATGTGCGAGTGTGTCCGTGTTTCTTTTGTGTGCGAGTGTATGTGCATTTTTGTGTGTATATTAGTGAGAGTAAGATAGATAGAGAGAGAGAGAAAGAGAGAGAAAGAGAGAGAAAGAGAGAGAGAGAAAGAGATAGAGAGAAAGAGAGAGAGAGAAAGAGAGAGAGAGAAAGAGAGAGAGATCAAAAGACTATTAAGAGGAAAAATAGCCGAACAGTTCCTATTCATCGAATAGTCCGGCAATGGAATGCAATTTTCACGTTGAGAATGCAATTTTCGTGTTGTTTTTCGAAAAGATAATTGAAAAAAATGACTAATATCCCGTTTATACATTGCGGAAAAGCAATTGTTAGAGTGAGATAAGGAAATAATAAGGTTAATGCCAATGTATAGTGAGATTATAATGAGAACTACAGAACTACTAGTGGTATTAATGTTGGAGGCCACATCATCAACGTAAGGTACACTGATGACAAGGCACCTCATTAAAATGTATGGATCTAATCTTACTGATCTTGGTATTTATTCCTAATTCAAAAGATAAATAACGAGATATCATGATTATAATCGTGTATGGAAAATGGCTTCGTCACGCGTTTACAAAAAAGAAAAAGTAACATGCAACGTAAAGAAAACTGAAACAGAAGAATTGCAATATCAAAAAAGGATAACAAATAGAACCGGAAACACGGAAAAGAGAAACTAAAACTTACACATTGGCTACGAGACACGGGATTATACCTAATTAAATGGAATAATAAAAACAAAAAAGTAATGAAGCTGCAAGGAAGACACCAAAGAAGGCTTTGCAACAAAATGGGAGCTTCTGAAGACGATCGCACAGGCAGAGGACAAGTGTTCTTATAGACAAAAACAACAACAGGACAATGTTGTCATTACCAGCATGGTGGGAGGAAAGAGAACCGGAAGAAGGCGACGTGAGAAATAAATGGACGGCATTGCAGAAGCGATTGCAAGGGATAGAGGAAGGGAAGGCTAGACAGATTCTGCAAGAGGCGAGTGATAGAGAAGCATCAGTGCAGCGATATATAAATGTGTCTTTGTGTTTTGGTTTTATGTGTGCTTGAGTTTATATGCTCCTGTGCTCTCGCTTGAGTACGTTGAAGTATTCGTGCGTGTGTTTAA
Source organism: Penaeus japonicus (assembly GCF_977035675.1). Lineage (NCBI taxonomy): Eukaryota > Metazoa > Arthropoda > Malacostraca > Decapoda > Penaeidae > Penaeus > Penaeus japonicus. Next base: position 5,430,010 of record NW_028234405.1, on the reverse strand, counting down.
ATGTGGTGCAATTTTCGTGTTGATATGAATTTGTGTGCTGAGTGTGTGTTTATGTGTGTAATTGTATTTGTAACTGTGCATGCCTTTTTTTCTTTATTTATTTATTCTATTATTATTTTTTTTTGTATACTTGCCTGTGTTTTTGTATAAAGGATGTATGTGCCCGCGGACGAGATCATTATTCATTATCATTACTATTGTCATGTCTGCTATAATCACTTCATATAAAACGACCTGTTGTTATTTCCGCACGAAAACAAAGGCTTCATGAGGATTCCAGTCCTCAATATTCATGAAAAAACTGTTATCATTATCGTTGCTTGTGTGAGAAACACGTCACTGATTGAAGTGTGTGCGTGCGTGCGTGCGTGCGTGTGTGCGTGCGTGCGTGCGCGCGCGCGCGCGTGTGTGTGTGTGTGTGTGTGTGTCTTTGTGTGTGTTTGTGTATCCAGGCGTTTGTGTGTGCATGCGTGCGGGTGTATGTGCGTGCATGTAAACTTTAAATTTGCCGCACACTCAAAGGACGAAATTGGTTGATTGGAACAACAAATTGTAACCGCCGCTAAAAATATCCGATTACTAAAGATTACACTAAACTACAGTTCCCAGGAGTGCTATAAATTTTGCCCACGGAAAATGAGACCCTCAATCAAAACGATTACAACACGATTGCTTTAAACACATGGTCATTATGAAATCTTAATTGCAAATTTCTATAAAAAAGATAGCTCAGTATAGAATATGTAGCAATCTGAAAAAAAAACAAATGACAATGATTAACAGACAAGTTAAAGCAAATAAATAAAATCAGTGATTGGATCACAAAAGATGAACATGATCTTGAATCACAATGTTCCCGATAATTCTCGCTCAATTAAATAGATCAAGAAAGATTGCGTCACCGTGAGATGTGGAATAATAATACTAGCAGAGTTATCAACACTACGGCTCTTCATATGCTGTGACGATAATGATGATTAAAGATAATATTGAATATATTAGTAATAACAATACTAGTAATGGTAATGATTATATATATATATATATATATATATATATATATATATATATATATATATATATATATATATATATATGAATGTGGATAATAATAATAATAATGGTACTGATAATATCAATGATAATAATAACATCAATAATAATGGTACTATCAATAGTGACAGTAATGATGAAATCAATCATAACTATAACGATAATGACGATAACAATAAAAATGATAAAAATATGATGACATAAATGATCAATAATAATCAATAATAACACTACACACACATACAAACACACACACACACATATATATATATATATCTGAATACACACACACACACATATATGCAAAGACCGATGACTATTCATTTACATTTCAACCACAAACCAAGGGGCCTTAGAATTTTGTGCTATTAAGAGCCATGAATTCAGCAAAAAAAGTGATTACTGGACTAAATCACCACAGTGAGCCATCTAAAATACATCTGGTATAAGGGTTTTTACTCATGTTTTTCACTCATGAGTAAATGGGGATTGAAATATAAACCCTGAATCTCCTTTATTTAGGTCTTTTACATTTTCTTTCGAAAATCTGGTTGTCTGTCCTTGTGTCTCTCTCTTTCTAGACATGTCCCTCTCCCTCTCTCCCTCTCCCTCCCTCCCTCCCTCTCTCTCGCTAGGTGGACTAAACCCTCACTGCAATTCGTATGGTGTGAATTAATAACGAATTCATTATCAACAGCACATTCCTTGCAGTATGATAGAAAAATGATAAAAGTAAAAAGACACCTTCGAATTACATTTCTAAAATCATGTTTTGGAAACCAGCCACGCTAACTCGAATGCGTGTTCATTGGAGCGTTGTAACGACTTGGACGGTTGGCGTGAGTTATCTTGGTTATGATCCGTTGAGAGGAGCAATTTCGCAACTAAATGTTAACGGGTCGAGACCTAAGCGTAGTGTCAGGCGGTTAAGGCTGCTTCTTTGATCTCTCCCTCTCCCTCTCCCTCCCTCTCTCTCTCTTCCTCTCTCTCTCTCTCTCTCTCTCTCCCTTTCTCTCTCTCCCTCTTCCTCTCTCTCTCCCTCTCTCTCTCCCTCTTCCTCTCTCTCTCTCTGCTTCTTTGATATCTCCCTCTCTCTCCCTCTTTTCCTCTTCCTCTTTCTCTCTTTCTCTCTCTCTCTCATTTTATCTTACGTTCTCTAGTTTTCTTCTTCTCATTCTCTATTACCCTCACCCTCTTTCTCTTCATCTTCCTTTTCCTCTTCCTCTCCCTCCCTCTCATTCTTACGCTTACCCTCACCCTCTCCCTCATCCTATCTTTAGAGTGAGTAAGAAATCTGTCACGAAGTCGCTATGGCTCACTCAACAAACATCCATTTCCATAGAACATTCAAGATAGTGTTAAACTTCCATTCGGGGAAGCGTAAGTAATTTTGAGGCTCTGATGATATGTAAGATTTTTGTGTACTTACATAAGCTAATGCCTTTCTTATTTGCCGTATCCTTCCTTTGTGTAGGACTTACTAACTTTAATTCCATATCTCAACAGATACATCGCTCTTAATGTATTTTACGAGAATGTTTGACCATTTTAGATGTACTTTTTTCAGATACTGTAAATATTTTATCACGCATCATCCCTCCTTCTCTTTCTTTCTTTCTTTCTCTCTATCTCCTTATATATATATATATATATATATATATATATATATATATATATATATATATATATGTATATATATGTATATATATGTATATATATACATATATATGTATATATATGTATGTATATATATATATATATATATATATGTATATATATATGTATATGTATGTATATGTATATATATATATATATATGTATGTATACATATATGTATTCATGTATGTATGTATATGTATATATATGTATATACATATATGTGTGTATACATATATATATATATATACATACATATACATATATGTAAATATATATGTATATATATGTATATACATGTATATATGTAAATATATATGTATATATATACATATATGTATATATATGCATATATATACATATATGTATATATATATGTATATATATATACATATATGTATCTATTTATGTATACATATGTATATACTTTTATATATATGTATATATATACATATATGTATATATATACATATATGTATATGTATATATGTATATATATACATATATGTATATGTTTATATGTATATATACATATATGTATATGTATATATATGGATATATATACACATATATGTATATGTATATATATGTATATATATGTATATATATATATATATATATATATATATCTATATATATATATATATATATATATATATGTATGTGTGTGTGTGTGTAGATAGATAGATAGACAGACAGATAGACAGATACATACATGCATATCCTATCATGACTCATTTGAGCAACCAACGAGCTTATGTTCCGCAGCTGATAAGAAAAGCGTAACACACTTCCGCGCCAGTATTTCAGCACGCGAGGGGATAACAGACCAAAACATCACCCCTGCACATGCGTTTCCTTGAAGGTTAAGTCATGCTATCGATCTGGGTATAATTTTGGATACGTCCACCCCTTCCCCATCCCCTCCCTATACCCCTTTCGTGTCGATCTATAAAAAAAAGATGATAAAAAAAAAATAAACCAGACCTTAGAGATGACAGACAAAAAACATTATGGTTAATGATATTACTATAACGACAGCTCCAAAAAAATAATGTTTCATAACTCTCGTTATTTTGCTGATATATGAATATCAATGATGAAAGTTTGCGATGCCATTTTTTTTTTCTACCCGAGACAAACAAAGAGATGATTGGCACCCGGTAATGAGGAAAACAGGTCCTCAGGTGGAAGCAGCTTTCTTGGAAGAACATTTTTAGGCTGAATAAGAGGGAGAAAACATGTTTCAATCATGTGCTGAAGGAACCACAAACACGTAGTAAAACATCTATCGCACTAATTATTCAGCACTTTAGAGAAGAAAGCAAGTTAATCTTCCTTTTGGACGTTTGTTTACATTTGGGAACGAGAGTTTGCCATTGACCTCCGTAAAAAGCTGGGTCGATTAGACATGTTTCCCTTTGAGATTAGTCAAACTTAACAACACGTGATTTTCCTCTGCAGGTGCAATATCAGGGCGACCATGGTTCTGAATAAACTTGCGCGCACGAAAGAGGAAAAAAAAAATATGATTATACCAAGAGAAACAGATAGAAAGAATTGTATTCTTAGATAATACACACACACACACACACACACACACACACACACACACATATATATATATATATATATATATATATATATATATATATATATATATATGTATTTATATTATGTGTGTGTATATATATATATACATATATATATACATATATGGCATAATACGAGACAGGCAACTTCCGGTGAGGGTCAAAGATTTCTCTCGACAGTTGATGACTTGCTTTCACCAAAGAGATAACAAGTTTACTGTTAAGTCTTGAGAGCACGGAAGGTAAACAATGACGCAATTAGCCCCTGTGTTCCAACCTCCCTGAATTTCTGAACCTTTTAATTGCGATAAATACTGTATCCTAGTTGGTATATGCTACATACATATAATACATAAATTGTAGGAGCAATACGTGATAATTTTGATTATCATGTTTTACCAATATTATCATTACTATTGTAATACTACTATTATCATACATTACTATAATAACACTAATAAAGATATAATCATAATGACATCAGTAATGAGAGTAATCATTATCGTACAGATTTAGTTGATGCTGATAATGATTATAAATTATCATCAAAATAATTAGTATCACCAATACTATTATTACCCGTATGATGGTAATGGTGATGATAATTTATGATTGATAATTCAGAAAATTCAGAAAAGACCATCTGAGCCTTTTTCCTGCAACCGAGAAATCCTTCACTGACGGACCACAAATCAGACACGTCAGCTATTGGACCAACGTTTTCAGTAAAAGAAACAAATATTGGATAAGGAAAACAACCACATGCACGCACAGGCACACGTAACTACAAACACGTATACACGTCAATGCACATTTACATTCACACATACACACACCGATAAAAGTAATTATGTGAAAGTAGACTGAAACTGTAAACCATAGATTAATTAGTAAACAGAAAACAAGCAAAGAAATCCATTTTTTAAGCAATTGACCATTTTTCTTGTTTTTTTCTTCTTTCGACTTTTTTTTTTTTTTTAACTTTTACTTATGAAAGTCTACAATAGCGCTAGCGAAGATAACTGGTACATTTAGCAACATCGGCCATATGAATGTCGTTCGCCATCTTTATACTATCATAAAAATCTTGTAAGAAATGTAATGTCAACTATGAATCATTCTGGCAAGAAAAAGGAGTAGAGGAGACATAAATAGAACAAAATTAAATAAAAATGAAATTATTAGATCAAGAACAATCAGTTCTCTTATATCCCACCGTAGAGCAGTTCGTAAAAGCTAAAAGATAAAATAATAGCTTTAAAATC
>NW_028234405.1:5414444-5416944 GCF_977035675.1 Penaeus japonicus | reverse complement strand
ATTTGAATATTGATAACAACATAATTGTCAGCATAGTTTTTCGAACATAACGCTTCTCTATTACTATCGTGCTTGATACATATCAGTGGATAAATAAACTAAAACATAGTTCTACACATGGGACCTTTTACCAAGAAATAAGTGTCTAAAAGAGAGAGAAAAATATAATACAAATCTTTTATACACAGAATTTTGAGTACAAGATAAGGATATCCAGAAGGGTTTCTGTGAAGCCCAATGGAATCAGAAACCCATAGGAGTGTTAGCAGAAATTTCTAAGAAAAGGATTCAGTATAATTCCTTTAATGTTTAACTACTGAGGATAATTTGACATATAAACAAAGTAGGTCGCTCTCCTAGCACTATTTAAGTCAGGGATTAATAGTCACTCTGATATGAGAATGATACTTGCAGTGATTCTTAATCTGTTCGTAATGTAGATAACAAAGTGGATTTGACATTATATAATCGGTTTTCAATGCACTGTTACTTTCATAAGTCCTTTACAAACTGTGTTCTAAAATACCATTACATCTGCGATTAAAATCCTAATTTGCACTTTGGTACATAATAGCGTGTATTTATAGATGAAAACGTGTCATGAACGCGACTTAATGGAAGAACGTGACTTTTGCGAGCCTAGGCGAGCACGAATGTGTATATAAATGTGAGCATTTTATTTCAAATGTTATGATACACTCATGTCAATCAATTGATTTAGAATCTTCAGCATCCTGAAAGATACAAAATAGTTCAAGAAAAAAAAAATCCATATGTGCTGCGTGTTTGATATAAAAAAAATAATAATAGAGAAGAAATAATCGAGGAATGAGAAATCGAATAATTTATCTTCGTCTGACATGCAAGATTTCGCTCTGTCTAGCGCAACTTGCAAGGATTCTGAGCCCCCCCCCTCCCAACGCCGTCCGCATGAACACAAATTCATACACTAATCTCTAAATTTATTGTATCTGGCAAGAATCTACTCCAGTTACTGTTCTGTTTTTCGTTTATATCTAAAGTGATTTTGTTCATGAAAAGACATCAAATATCCTTTCCTTTTTATACCCGCAGTCATCACCATACATAAATGTCCAAAAATCAAAACAAGCAACTTTAAGCTGAAGGTACACACAAAGAACTGAAATAAAGGGTCCACTTCACGATTCTTTCTTTCCTCATATTTTTTTCCCAACACAAGAATACAAAGAAGAAAAACAGGGATCGACTCAAACGCGCTTTCATTTTCGTTTTGTTGTTGTTTTTTAACAAAATCTGTGGAGAGTGGATATGGCTGGACTACTGTAAGCTCATTTTGTTTGGATTCAACAGGCAATCCTTTATAATATCCCAGCATTTAACACTCTGATCGAGAGAGAGAGAGAGAGAGAGAGAGAGAGAAAGAGAGAAAGCGAGAAAGAGAGAGCGAAATAAAAAAAGAAAGAGAGAGAGAGAGAAAGATAGAGAGAGAAAGAGAGAGCGAGAGAAAGAAAGAAAGAAAGAGAGAGTGAGATAAAGAGAGGGACAGGAGAGGAAGAGAGAGTGGTAAATAGACAGACAACTCAATATATAAATGAGATAGAGGACACATACTGATACTGATCTAAAAATATCCGAAAGATGGTTCTCTTCCTGGCAGGACAATGACTCCAAGACACATTTATGGAACGCACTGCGCTAGTCCAGTTGCCCCCAAATCAGGAACTGCTGCAATAATCAAGCTAAGTAAAGCTTCCTTTGGCCGACGTGCAAGGAGGGGAGTGCAATAAGGGGGAAGGGGGTTGTGGGAACGGTGGGGAGTGTGTGTTGGCACGCAAGGTATGCAACCGCTTTTGCACCAACCAAAAATAGCATAATCAATATGAATGAGAACCATATTTGTAAATTGTTTGTTTCTTCCCTCTACTCCAATAGGCGGAGCAGTTCCCTTTTTCACCAACTTTTCTTTATCATTCTTTTCTCTATTATCTCTCTTTAGTCTCTCTTTGTTCCTTTTGTCTATTTTTGTTCAGCCGCTATTATGACTATTAATATCTCTATGATATTCAGTGCATATTCACGGGCTTTAACCTACATCCCCTTTTGTTCTCTACCCTCTTTGCCCCTCGCCCCCCCCCCCCCCCTAACACACTTTTTACCCCTCTTGGCATCCCTTCCTGTTTTCTTCCCGTCTCTTTTTCTCAATCTTTTTGCAAATATCGAATCACTTCCCTTTCTTTCTTCTCTCTCATTCTCCCCTTTCTATCTTCCCTCTTATTTTTCACTTTATGTCTTCTCTCTTTGGTTCCCTTCCCCTTTTTTCCACGCTGGCCTTACCCTCTTTCTGCTTTTCCTCTTTACCTTCCTCTCCTCAATGCTCCCCCTTTCTTTCATCCCTGCTTTCCTTCCTTCCCTCACTTTTCCTCCTTCCTTTCTTTCTCCCTTACCTCCCTTCCCTCACTTTTTCCCCTTTCTTACTTTCCTCCCTACCGTTCCTTCCTAGCTTTATCCCCTTTCTTAC
>NW_028234405.1:5389444-5394444 GCF_977035675.1 Penaeus japonicus | reverse complement strand
GGTATAAGCGGTATTTTCTTCCGCAGGTCTCAGAAGAAGTCATATACAGAATGAAATTTAGAAAATATTACTTCAGGAGTATTAAGTGTGATTTATTTCGCTCACCTTGAAAATTAGAAAATACAAATGCATTAACATATAAACAGTGAAATAACTGCGATCGTGATATTTTAGCATTTACCATAGTTTGCCATTTCATTATGATAAACAAAGAAAACATTTGACCTTATTGGCCAAGGGTGATAACCAATGAAAGCGTGCGGAAAAAAACTAAGGTAGTTATGAAAAGTTATGGGGTCCGCTGTCTTCCACGTATTTAACTTCTGTTCATGACATGTTCTTGCCTTATTATCTCACCTTTCTAATCCACCTAGTTACTTCCGGTAGTTCCAATTACTTTATATTAGCGTTCTGTTGTTATTTTTTTTCTTCTGTTCGCGCTAATGCAGAGTACTGTTCCACGTTCTACCGTATGAAGTTGCTTATGTTTTTTTGTACTTCGTGGCCAGAAATGGGTAACTCTTATCTTCAGATGCTAAAGCGACTAACTGCACCCATCATACCTCGACTTTGACGTTGCTGTACCGAGCCCTTTCTGTGCCTTTGTCGTCCTGAAGAAAGGCGACTTGGACCACATCCGGCATATTAGACATTGCATAGAAAGGCAGATTTTTCGCGTCCAGGTGCCCTCACTCAAGTAGTCGACTTTTGCATGATATACAACTAATGAGTTTCATCCCCTCCCTTACCAAGCCCACCCGTGTCTTCCATACAGCAGACCTCGTCCTATTTGGATTATTTGTAAAAAAAAAAAAAATAATAATAATAATAATAATCATCTGGTATTCATACTACACACTACCAAACGCCTGCAATAAAAAAAACTCGGATACAAGGGGTAACTGAACAAGGCTCATCCTCACACCACGCCATCGCCAAGTTGCTTCTAAGGGCATGACTGCCTCCTCCCGTCGCTACCTCGGCTGGGAGGGCCTTTCTCGCGCGGCCTATCCCAAACTGAAGTCACAGTGAAGTCTCTCCATACAATACCTCATGTCGCCATTATTGAACTATCAGATAGAGAGAGAGAAAAATAAATAACAGCCGAATCGTCTAGTAAACTCAATAAGCGACCTCTCCCTTCCTTTGAAAAGAGTGTTGAAGGGCAGAGGGAATGAGGGAAGAAGCTAAGGCGGGTAAAGGGAAAAGACCTCTATTGAATATCAAGAAAAAGTTACAAGTAGAAAATCCCCGGCAAATGCCTCTCTCCACGTATGCAAATAGGCCTTACCTCTGTTGACGTAGGGATTTCCCTTTCCGACTGAACCATTAGGGATAAGGATGTTATTTCGACAAGAAAAAAACAGCAGTTCATAGGGGAGGCAAAGTAACATGTAGGGATTCAAGGACGATTTGGTTCGTCCGAAAATAGGACATATATATATATTACTTATGGAATACGAAGGCATAACTTATTTTAGAAAGTATAACTTCGTGATTATATTTTTCTGTAAGGATAAAAGAAAAATTGTTTGTTTTTTCAGTCTTTAAACTCATTATTCATTATATTCTTTATCATGTCATTGTCACGGCATACGTGTATGTGTGTATGTATGTGTATGTATGTATATATATGTATATATATACATATATACATATATAAATGAATATTCATATACAGATATATAATATATATATATGTATATATATATAATATATATATATATATATATGTAAATATATTATATTATATATATTATGTGTGTATATGTATATAAATGTGTATATGTATATATATTTATATATATATTATATGTATATTACATTATATTATATATATATATATATATATTATATATATATTGTATAGTGTGGTATATATATATATATATTATATGTATATATATATATATATTATATATATGTATGTGTATATATATATATCCATATAATGTATATATATATATATATATATTATATAATATAATTCATATTAATATATTATATATATATACATATATATATATATATATATATGTATATAATATATATTTATATTATATATAATATACATATGTATATATATATAAATATGTATATGTATACATATACATATATATATGTATATATATATATATATATATATATATATAAAATATATATATATATATAATACATATATTATATATACATATATATACATATGTATATATATACATATATATACATGTATATATATATTATATAATATTATATATACATTATATATATACATATATATATATGTATATATGTATATATATATACATATGTATATATATGTATATATGTATATATACATATGTATATATATGTATATATGTATATATACATATATATACATATGTATATATACATATATACATATATATACATATGTATATATATATACATATATATCATATTATATATATATACATATGTATATATAATATATATACATATGTATATATACATATATATACATATGTATATATATATACATATATTACATATGTATGTATGTACATACATATATATACATATGTATGTATATACATATGTATACATATGCATATGTATATACATATATATACATATGTATATATACATATACATATATATACATATACTTATATATACATATACATATATATACATATACATATATATACATATATATATATATATACATACATATATATACACATATATATACATATACATATACATAGATATTTATTATATATATATATATTATTATATATAGTATATATGTTATATTATATATATATATATATATATATATATATATATATATAGATAAATAGATATATAAATAAATAAATGAATATGTGCGTGTGTGTGGTGTGTGGGTGTGGGTGTGTGTGTGTGTGTATGTGTGTGTGTGTGTGCTTGCGTGTATGCGTGCATATGCCTGTTCATATCCTTACTCGCTTCTACTCTCCTCTCCTTTTTTTTTCTTTTTTTTTAGAATTTCAAATAACTAGCAGATTCTTCTAATTCCACCTCTCTTATCGTTCGCTCCTCCCTTCCATCAGTATTCTTTATTGTCTGTTCTTATCTAACACGACATGCAAGGGTGATTAAAATTGATGATGTTAATTACGAATGACGTTATCTCCGTATGTGAATAGATGAGTATGTATGTGTGTGTATGTATGTATGTATGTATGTATAAACATGAATTTTGTGAGTATACCGCATATACATACTTACATGCGACTGTATACATACACGTAGATAAACACTTACGAACTATCTAATAATCCTCACTAATGATATCAATATCCATTCTGAATCCAACATTGATAAATATATTAATCATGTAAATCCTGAAACTAGAACAGATAATGATATTAATGATTCCAATTCTATAACTAGCACAGAAAATTATACATGCATATATATATATATATATATATATATATATATATATATATATATATATATATATATATATATAACTTGCATAGATAATAATATTGAAGTTGACCGAAGTAATGATAAAGCTGGTTATAACGATGACAAATTAAGATCAGTTTCAGTGAATACCGAAAATAAAGTTAGGTAAGAAAGCAGACAGCCTTAAAACCTCTAAGACTTTGATAATGATGGTTTCTTAGACCAGTTGAATAAATGATACCTGGATCGATATTTCCAATCTGTTTTGTATATATATATATATATATATATATATATATATATATATATATATATATATATATATACATATGTAATGTATATATAGATAGACAGATATACACAGAAGAGAAAGAGAGATAATTCTGCAGCATTATTGTAATACATGGAGCTTATAGCTTAAGCAGTCTCAAGAATCCACGTAACGACTGTTAACGCCCACCTACAATTTGCAGTTATATCCGCGGTAATGTGAAAAAATCTGTGGATTTGCTTTATATAAGGTAACAGCTCTTCGTATGATATGTTTTCATTTATGGTCTTATAATATATATATTTTTTCCTATAGTTATGAAAGAGTCTCAGTTCTACAGGTATCTAAAGAAGTAATACGGACGCATAGTGACTGTGAAAAGAGGTTATTCCAGACCCTAGAACAGTGAATCTTTACTCGGGGTAATGATGCCTTTTTTTTTTTTTTTGGGGGGGGGGGAGGAAAACGTGTGCAATATTCGACGAATTAATATTTCCATAATTAACTAAAATGCTAAATACACGCACTTACATTTACACATACACTGAATGATTCACTGGTATGCATCAACCATGAAAACTTTTCCTCCTGGTTTCTTGAATGTATTTAAGGTGTAGTTAAGGTGTTTGGCTTTATCAAGGGAAGTGATGTGAACTTCAAAATACTTTTTTATGTCAAGAAATGAAAGCCAGCTTCATTGCGCTCCTCTTTTACATTAAAGTGATGCGGTCGTCTGCTAAATTGACGGGATGAAAAAAAAAATCCTTTCCTGGCAAGAAAGAAAAAAAAAAAAAACAACAACAGGAGGCAAAAGTCCACTATAAGATAATGAATTATGTATTCCATTTAAATGTTGCTTAACCCTGAGGACTCCTATACAGATACAGGCTCTCCCTGAATTTGTCCCTTCAGGGAAATGAGTTCAATGTTCTAGCAAGCCAAGGAAAGGTTGCTGGTTTCCATAAATCCAGCTCTACCAATGCAAGATTCAAGATCGTGACACATGCATCTTCTCACAGTGGACAGCTCTTTTGACTGATATAGGAAAAAAAACATTTTTCTGCTGATATTAATGAACATCTGAAAATTATGAATTAAACAATCAGGTATTATTTTCGTGACCTTAATCAAGGAGAGCAGAACACACGGATTTCAAAACATTTTTTTTTCCGGAAGATGCGATTGAAGATAGTGATACATTATATAAAACACTTTTTCTTTTTAAGTGAATACGAAGCACTGAAACTAGAACACCAGCAACATAATCTGGGTTTCTTCTGAAGAA
>NW_028234405.1:5366944-5369444 GCF_977035675.1 Penaeus japonicus | reverse complement strand
TAGCCTGGCAACCGAAAGGAGATCCTCTATTCTCGCTAATGTATCCAGGAGCAGGTGGAAGCAGTAACAGGAGCTGAGTTATGGGGCAATACTTTCCTTCAGGCAATCATATGTGAAATTGTCAACAAACAATTTTCTGTTCCATTTTATCTATCTGTTGCTATATATACTCAGATTACATTATCGTTATTATTGCTTTTTATTGTCAGTATGATCATAATAATTTCATCTTAAGTTAAAGAACAACTTGATAAGAATCTATGTCTGAGTAGTAATATAATGGTATCGTATGTAATTCACACGCGCATCAACATGGTTTATTACCATTTTCTACAGTAACTCTTAATCAATCGATGTTATCAAATAAACGTTACCCAAATATCCTATAATGAATATAGAGAGCGAAAATATATTAGTAAAGCATACTCATGCTGGAACTCTCTTCTCCGTTATTTTATTTTCCAGTAAGCAAACAAATCATCTCATTTTCTTTGATAAGTTATGGATTTTAAAAGTTATGTCATCTTTGTCAAGTAGCCTGCAGCAATGAAGGGAACAGTATTTTCTTCAAAATACTTTTGTTTACTCGCCTTACCAATTGCTGAAAGACCAAATTGTTATTATATTATTGACCTTATTGATGTTCCAAAATATTTCGGACGGTTATTATTAAATTTCGAACAAAATCTAGAAAGGAAATCAACATATAAACAGATGTATCAAAACGCTAGACTGTTTGCCGTAATCAATTTATTCATACGATCTTATTTGATCCTCCATGTTACAGACAGGTATTGAAAAAGACAATATTAAATGTTTCCAAACAGAAAATATGTAATATATTTTTATTTTCTCGAAATATAATGGAACATTGTAAAAATAATAAAACTATAGTTGCATACCACATTGCGAGCATTACTAGACAGATATTTGAATATTGGACCTTGTACAACTGATATATAACCATGTTTGGAATCATATTCGAAATATTTTGAAGTTCGAACACGCGAACATATTATGAGACACTTGTATGGACATTTCCTATGCGGGAACCTATGTTGGGACAATCACTTGTTATCGTACAAGTTTACCCTGTTTGGGGTTTGTTTACGAGAATGTCTATAGCATGTTCCAGACCTGTTATAACCTATGTTTTAGGCTCCGTGTGGACGAGACCTTACGTTCACATTTTAAGATAACTTTGGAATAAAATTGGGATTCTAACATGATAAGTCTGGGTATTGCCTTTTTACCTATTTTGATAAACATGTTGATAACTGAATTATCTGCAGTTCTTTGGCGGCTGAAAGATAAGGATAGTGCATGGAAATACCGTGTAAAATGACTCTGATCCTCTTTCTCTATCCATATTTTAATGTTGATATTATAGTCACTATCGGTGTATTTGTGTTAACATTCTTAGGCCAAGATTTTTCCGAATACCAGGACTATTTCCATTATTATTCGTATATATATATATATATATATATATATATATATATATATATATATATATATATATATATATATGTGTGTGTGTGTGTGTGTGTGTGTGTGTGTGTGTATGTATTTAGTACAAATATTCATTCACTCCTAGATTTTTTACTACTATGATAGTCACTGTTATGCATTTATATTTGCATGTACGACTAATACGGTCCTTCTATTCACTTGATAAAAAAATAATAATAATAAAAACACTATGAATTTAATTTATGTAAAAGACCAATTCTAATGTAGATGATTATAAATGAACACCATTTGAAATAGCAATTTAATCAGATCACTATTGATTAAATAATAATGGAACATTTGCCGGGAAATGTTGCAGCGCTATGTAGAAACTTATGTTAATACACCTTGTACAGCGAAATATTAAAAAAATAAATAAATAAATAAAAAACAAACATCGGTGTATCAAAACTGTATCTAAATTTAAATAACCCCTAAACGATAAAATATAAAGATTATGTTTAGACTTGATTATTGTGGGCATCTAACATGTATCACTTTCTCTTACCTATGTATCAATTTCACTTATACTTTTATAATTATAGAAACAATAATTCTCATTCTTATATTTTCACAATGAAGTCTATCAGTGTCTGTAATAATGACTTTAAGAAGGCAGCCATAAACGCCTTTCACTATTGCCTTCCTAGTGCGAAATTGCGGAAATAGCCGCCTGCCATTTTCCCTTTTGTCAGACCCGCGGCGCCGGATCTGGAGAGTGGAAATGGTCACTTATGATTTAAATTGAGCTTTGAGGATTTACCGTAAAGTTGGGGAGAGATGAAGACTTTCACACTGCTCTAATTCTTCCTTGATGAAACTTGAGTGCAATAATAGTAAGTACTGAATGAAGTCCTAGTACGTTGACAAACATTGATCAAATGACATTCCTATTATGTTTATGCTGATACTGGACTATACACAGGATGAAACAACTTCCACAAATAACCTCAACTGGGAGTAGAGCACAATATTTTTCCTGAGAGCC
>NW_028234405.1:5359444-5361944 GCF_977035675.1 Penaeus japonicus | reverse complement strand
TTAATATCGCAGCGGCGTTCACTACACCTAATATTGACAATAATGTTGGATGATGACGATATTGTGACGCGCTGGTAATTAACTGTCGTGTAAGTATCTCCATAACATGTACGTAACATATATATACATATGTGTGATGGTTTCTTAGAAGGAGCTGTGCTTATTTATAGCGTATGCTGCCTAAACTCTTCAAAAACTGTTTTGGGATATCTGTAATTCAACTTTGATCAAATGCAATAAAATAACGTTTGTCTACAGAGCTTGGACTTTTAATACTAAGGTTATGTATGAGAACATTGATATTGGTTTCGTGTCAATCAAATTACTGCCTCTCTATCCAAGGTGAGGCCTAAATGAAGAAGACGGATTATTGCAGCTTTATACCTACGAAGGTTCAACATTCCTCCCTCCCATTTTACCTTTCTCTATCTCTGTCTGTATCTCTGCCTGTCTACGGTATCTCTCTCTCTCTCTCGCGCGCGCGCACTCCTCCACTTGCTCGCTCACTCACTCATTCCTCGGTTAGCTCACTCACTCACTCCTCCGCTCTCTTACTCACTCACTCCTTCGTACTCTCGCTCACTCACTCACTCCTCCGCTCTCTTACTCACTCACTCCTTCGTACTCTCGCTCACTCACTCACTCCTCCGCTCTCTTACTCACTCACTCCTTCGTACTCTCGCTCACTCACTCTCTCACCATCTATCTATCTATCTATCTATCAGACAATATCTATCGAAATGGGAATTATATTTCCTCGTCTTTCCCAAACATTGGCGGACAGACAAGTTATTTCTCTAGAAACTTGTCTACTTCCGCAAATGGCAGATAAAAGCAAATTCCGAACTACTTTAAACTCCCTTAAAGTTTCGATTGAACTTTTTAGCTAATAAACTGAATTTGATTTTCTTCGTCGATGTAAAAGAACGGATTTATGCAATTTTGGACTTTCGTTGCGGATATTGTATATGCAATGGAAGTGTGTGTGTGTGTACACGCGGGAGCACGCGTGTGTATGTATGCTGTTTGTATGGGTGAGAGAGAGAGAAAGAGGGAGAGGGGGAGGGGGGGGATACGAGAGAGATTTTTCGTGTGGCCTCTGTATGATTGTGCACGTATACCTGCACATGTAGTATTTATGTATGTGATAATTCACAAACGTAACCGTATGAGTTTATATTCACCATTTTCATAAACGCATACTTATGCATACACGCATGGCAAGGTAGGAAGCTACATAAACACGAAGGCAAATTGCTGAAGCAGACCCTTTCACCTACAGCCTCGAGTCGACCTTCAGTGTGACCGAGTTTATTATGGGTCAGCGGGAGTCCAAAAGGCAATTATTCTCCCCCCTCCTCCTTTCCCTCTCCTTCTCACCCTCCCCCCTTCTCTCTCTCTCTCTCTCTTCCTTCTCCCTTTCCCTCTCTTACTTCCCCCTGTCCCTGCCCTTTTATCAAAGCCACGTCGAGGAAGCAGTAAACATTTTTTTTTTTCAGTGCAAACCAACGAGTCAAGGAAACTTATTTTAATCAAAACACTACACGCATGTTAGCAAACTCCGTGAAGAGCAAGACTTCCGGACAGTTGCTTTTGCAGATAGATATTAGAATGAGAATGATCTAGTGAAATACGATATTTAAGAATAAACAAAGCATTATTCATCTCTATCTACACATGCACCCTCAATATACCAATCTCCTTATCTAATCATTTATCTATATCTTTCCCTATCAATGTGGCATCGAATATCTGACTTGCTATGATTGATTTTCAAAACTTTAATACAAATACCTAATCACCTTCACAAAAGAGAGTGGATATGGTGAATATTTTGATGGTGCCACTGTAACTATTATCGCGACTGCATTAGGGGACATGCTATTCACTTTTCCTTATATTTTGACGGCCACATAGCAATCACTTGAGTTCAGTTAGGAGGATCTATGGATAGTAAAACAGCGATAGTGACGATAAAAAAAAAATGTAAAGCTAGAGATAAAAAAAAAATGTATAGAAGGTTCCAAGATGTGTCTTAGGACGTTAATTTTTTTGAGGATTGATACTTCAAGGCTAGATTATTGAGAAGAAAAATATACGTAAAACTCTTATGATATGTTAAGAGAACATGTTGTGTTTATAGATATAGATAGATAGATATACCGTGTGCAAAAAACAGTCATCTAAACAGTCAAAACGTTGCCTCTATGATATGCGGTTTTCTAAAAATTGAGATTGTGAATGAAGAAAATATGTTTCATACAGGTAATTACCCTCACGGAAATTATTGCTTGCAGTAAAAAAACATGCTCAAGTAATTATCTTCGTAAAATAAACCATGATATTGTAATGATTTCTGCTTTCGCAAGGATAAAACTTTGGTTAAAGTTTCGTTATTGTTACATGCATTATCCTTTGACTTGTGGTTTCAGCAATCAGTGAATGTATGTTGACAATTAAAAGATTGAATCAAGGCTGAAAAATGTTACATGAATCAAGT
>NW_028234405.1:5329444-5334444 GCF_977035675.1 Penaeus japonicus | reverse complement strand
CGTTGATATCAGCTAATACGCCGTCTGACAATGTGTATGTACGCACGCACACGAACACGAATAGACATATAATCACTAAAGAATATTTTGAAAATATCTACATCTAACAACTTTCAATACTTGCCGGCCACCTGTTGCTCATTATCGTCATACTTTATGTTGATGTATAAAATCTATTTGTAGACATAAAAATCATGTTTATATGACCATTGTTGAACCAAAAGCTACCTATTCAATATCTTTAATTCAATATCAAACACAGCCATTGCATACTGACCGTCCGTCGGTGCCGCTCAATGTTTGAACAGCTTATTAATTAATGCAATGAAAAAAGGACTTTATCTTATATGATGCAATTCCAATAATTTTGTCACGGTCAGAGTTAAACTGACATTATCATCAACATTCACGAAATGACCGGAATGTATCTGAATATTGGGAAAAATCACTGAAACATTCATGACTGAAGGATTATGTTAATCTTAGATGTATGCTCTTTTGCTGGTGATTTACTGAATGCAGCATATGCGATAAAAACCGTTTTATTACCTTAATCATCACCTGTATTTCAATTATCATCCTCAACCTGTCAGCTAAATCACTTCACATCACTAACTTGTCCATTATCAATATGTTATCATAACCGACTCAATATCATAGTTATCTTCCCCCCCGAGTCAAAATGAAGAAATATATGTTTTCTGATCAGATCAAGGGAAGGAAAAAGGAATTGCCGAACACTTCTATATACAAAATTAAAAAAACTCAGATACTGGAATAAGGAAACAGGAAGATGAAAAGCAATGGTGAGACATAAGTAATGATGTGTAAGAAGCAAAGGGAAATAACAGAGAACATTAATAGAATAAAAAAACAGAACAAGAGTAAGAAGAGAAACGTATGATAAAGATGTATACAACAGAAAAAAATATAAGGAAGAGAAACAGCAATAATACACAACAGTAAAAACATCAGTCACCACGCACTCTTCTCGGACCAACCACCGACACCCGATACAGAGGATCACCTGGACACAAAAGAATGACGCAGAGAGCCAACCATCCACGACAAAAACGAACTGTGAAGACATGGGGGAAAATAACCTTCCTACCCGTGTCCATTAAGTGCATAAAATGGGTGAGGGAAACGCACCATGGCCGCCCTTCTTCAGGCACAAAAGATTGAGGGAACAAAGCAGGAGGGAACCGGGAATGACACGGCAATAAGCCCCCCCCCCCTCCCCAATTCAAGTAACAAAAAATGATCATCATGAAAAGGGGGAAGAGGATTACGCTCTTCAGCACATGACGAAGTTTCCGCGGAGAAAAATATGAGAACTCACTCACTTCCCTCACTATCAGGGCGAGAAGGCAAGGAAGGTTGGATAGAGCAAAAGGCTAGTCACGAAGATATGCTTATGAGGTAAAGCAGGCAAAATCCTATTTCGAATTCGGAAGCTACGAAACCTAGTGTTCATCTAGCCTGGCAACCGAAAGGAGATCCTCTATTCTCGCTAATGTATCCAGGAGCAGGTGGAAGCAGTAACAGGAGCTGAGTTATGGGGCAATACTTTCCTTCAGGCAATCATATGTGAAATTGTCAACAAATAATTTTCTGTTCCATTTGATCTATCTGTTGCTATATATACTCAGATTACATTATCGTTATTATTGCTTTTTATTGTCAGTATGATCATAATAATTTAATCTTAAGTTAAAGAACAATTTGATAAGAATCTATGTCTGAGTAGTAATATAATGGTATCGTATGTAATTCACACGCTCATCAACATGGTTTATTACCATTTTCTACAGTAACTCTTAATCAATCGATGTTATCAAATAACGTTACCCAAATATCCTATAATGAATATAGAGAGCGAAAATATATTAGTAAAGCATACTCATGCTGGAACTCTCTTCTCCGTTATTTTATTTTCCAGTAAGCAAACAAATCATCTCATTTTCTTTGATAAGTTATGGATTTTAAAAGTTATATCATCTTTGTCAAGTAGCCTGCAGCAATGAAGGGAACAGTATTTTCTTCAAAATACTTTTGTTTACTCGCCTTAGCAATTCCTGAAAGACCAAATTGTTATTATATTATTGACCTTATTGATGTTCCAAAATATTTCGGACGGTTATTATTAAATTTCGAACAAAATCTAGAAAGGAAATCAACATATAAACAGATGTATCAAAACGCTAGACTGTTTGCCGTAATCAATTTATTCATACGACCTTATTTGATCCTCCATGTTACAGACAGGTATTGAAAAAGACAATGTCAAATGTTTACAAACAGAAAATATGTAATATATTTTTATTTTCTCGAAATATAATGGAACATTGTAAAAATAATAAAACTATAGTTGCATACCACATTGCGAGCATTACCAGACAGAAATTTGAATATTGGACCTTGTACAACTGATATATAACCATGTTTGGAATCATATTCCAAATATTTTGAAGTTCGAACACGCGAACATATTATGAGACACTTGTATGGACATTTCCTATGCGGGAACCTATGTTGGGACAATCACTTGTTATCGTACAAGTTTACCCTGTTTGGGGTTTGTTTACGAGATGTCTATAGCATGTTCCAGACCTGTTATAACCTATGTTTTAGGCAATGTTTTAGGCTCCGTGTGGACGAGACCCTACGTTCACATTTTAAGATAACTTTGGAATAAAATTGGGATTCTAACATAATAAGTGTGGATATTGCCTATTTACCTCTTTTGATAAACATGTTGATAACTGAATTATCTGCAGTTCTTTGGCGGCTGAAAGATAAGGATAGTGCATGGAAATACCGTGTAAAATTACTCTGATCCTCTTTCTCTGTCCATATTTTAATGTTGATATTATAGTCACTATCGGTGTATTTGTGTTAACATTCTTAGGCCAAGATTTTTCCGAATACCAGGACTATTTCCATTATTATTCATGTATATATATATATATATACACACATATATATATATATACATATATATACATATATATATATACATATATATATATATATACATATATATATATATATATATATGTATGTATTTAGTACAAATATTCATTCACTCCTAGATTTTTTACTACTATGGTAGTCACTGTTATGCATTTATATTAGCATGTACGAGTAATACGGTCCTTCCATTCACTTGATAAAAAAAAAAAAAAGATAACCACTATGAATTTAATTTATGTAAAAGACCAATTCTAATGTAGATGATTATAAATGAACACCATATGAAATATCAATCTAATCAGATCACTATTAATCAAATAATGGAACATTTGCCTGGAAATGTTGCAGCGCTATGTAGAAACTTATGTTAATACACCTAGTACAACGAAATATTTAAAAAAATAAAAAATAAAAAATAAACATCGGTGTATCAAAACTGCATCTAAATTTAAATAACCCCTAAACGATAAACTATAAAGATTATGTTTAAACTTGATTATTGTGGGCATCTAACATGTATCACTTTCTCTTACCTATGTATCAATTTCACTTATACTTTTATAATTGTACAAACAATAATTCTCATTCTTATATTTTCACAATGAAGTCTATCAGTGTCTGTAATATCTGCCTTTAAGAAGGCAGCCATAAACGCCTTTCACTATTGCCTTCCTAGTGCGAAATTGCGGAAATAGCCGCCTGCCATTTTCCCTTTTGTCAGACCCGCGGCGCCGGATCTGGAGAGTGGAAATGGTCACTTATGATTTAAATTGAGCTTTGAGGATTTACCGTAAAGTTGGGGAGATGTGAAGACTTTCACACTGCTCTAATTCTTCCTTGATGAAACTTGAGTGCAATTACAGTATGTACTGAATGAAGTCCTAGTACGTTGACAAACATTGATCAAATGACATTCCTATTATGTTTATGCTGATACTGGACTATACACAGGATGAAACAATAACTTCCACAAATAACCTCCACTAGGAGTAGAGCACAATGATTTTCCTGAGAACTTGGGAGATTGTGACAGATCAGACAATAATGAAATGGATTACGTGAAGAAAATTGAAGGACAATTAGTAAAAGGAGAAAAAGGGTAAGAGAAGAGGAATTAGCCGGGAGTGAAAATATGCACGGTGCAAGTCTAAAGAAGATATAAGCAAAATTTTACTGAAAAAATATTATTAGAATCACGGTATATAATATATCTATTACCAGGAGACTGTAACTAGTTAATTCATTTAAATGTTCGCATATTCGAAAGACAATCTGTACTGTAATTCTGTCATACTGTCATTCAAAAATTGAGAGCCAGGGATTCTCGTCTTATTTGGGAATTTTCAGATTTGATGCAAAGATAAATAGATTTGAAACGAAACATTTAAATTGTTTCTTTCCACTTCTTAGCTTCATTCCATTTCTGAACGAATGGTACCGTGCATGACTAAACACAACACAAGACATCGAGGGCTCAACAAAAAATAGTTAAAGAAAATCTATATCAAATCCTGGTCTATTCATATTTACTGCACAGAAATATGTAATAAGAGGGTGATAGAGAGGGAGATAGATATGTGGAATACATTTTCTTCTTGAAATGCATTTACTGTACTATGAAATTGGATTATTGCCCGGGAATAGATAGTGATATTACATTACTATACATAATAGCTTGGGAGAGATGGGGGGTCCTGGTCGCTAAGGTATAGATGGTGGGGGGGTGGGGTTAGTCGACCACTTAGGACTTAGGGAGAGGGGAAAGTTTTATCCGATAGAGACTGCGAGGGGAGGGAGGGGGTTCTTGACCGTAAAGATTTTGAGGAAGGGGGAGAGTGGGTGGTGGAAGCAGCACATCAGTCAACCTGCAAGTCAGAAAAGCTAGCCTGTTTTAGACAATCTAAGCTCAGCTTAACATAGAACACTTGTCTTAGTGATGTGCCTATGCATCTGACATGGAGAAGATATTTTCCTTAAGGCGACTTTTCTTTCATTCTCTTACAACGTGCACTAAATCCGAGAAA